>NW_028162294.1:15000-26618 GCF_964263955.1 Coregonus lavaretus | reverse complement strand
AGCCAGGGAAAATGTAACTGTTTGAGGGTTACAGAGAGCAGTCACTGGGCCTTAGACCAAAATACCAACAGACCCAATGGCTGAGTTGAGTGAAAAGTATTATTTATTCAAATTCAAACTTTATCTGCATGAATTAGGAGGATGAGCGGATAAGATAGCTGGGAAGGGAGAATACATTTTGAAGGGAAAAAGACAGGGATATGTAGCTGGGTTAATTTAGCCTCGTCACGGGTTAATTTAGCCTCGTCACGAACCAGGCTTCCCTGGGGAAGTTCCATGGCAGAAATCAGCCAAAGAGGGGTCGGAACCTGGTGTAAGTCAGAGATGCCTCAAAACACATAAAACCAATGAAATGCCTTGCTTGGGCGGAGCTCCAAAGGTGCTCACCAGATTAGTGCCATAGGAGCAACAGTGCTCCTAAAAATTGAACGTTTGCAGCACGCTGGTTTTCACAGCATTTCTCTGTTATTACGAGATGGGTAAAAGCTGCAGCAAGAGGGAAGAAATGGTCTACAATGCTGGCCATATCAATGTAGTTTCTGAAGTGACATTTGGCTGTAAAGGGTCAAGAAGTAGCTAGCCACAATGAGGTCAGTTTTGAGAATAGTCAGCTAACCTTGTAAGCTACGTAGGTATAACCAACTAGCTACAGTGAGGGAAAAAAGTATTTGATCCCCTGCTGATTTTGTACATTTGCCCACTAACAAAGACATGATCAGTCTATAATTTTAATGGTAGGTTTATTTGAACAGTGAGAGACAGAATAACAACAAAAAAGTCCAGAAAAACGCATGTCAAAAATGTTATAAATTGATTTGCATTTTAATGAGGGAAATAAGTATTTGACCCCTCTGCAAAACATGACTTAGTACTTGGTGGCAAAACCCTTGTTGGCAATCACAGAGGTCAGACGTTTCTTGTAGTTGGCCACCAGGTTTGCACACATCTCAGGAGGGAATTTGTCCGACTCCTCTTTGCAGATCTTCTCCAGGTCATTAAGGTTTCGAGGCTGACGTTTGGCAACTCGAACCTTAATCTCTCTCCACAGATTTTCTATGGGATTAAGGTCTGGAGACTGGGCCACTCCAGGACCTTAATGTGCTTCTTCTTGAGCCACTCCTGTGTTGCCTTGGCCGTGTGTTTTGGGTCATTGTCATGCTGGAATACCCATCCACGACCCATTTTCAATGCCCTGGCTGAGGGAAGGAGGTTTTCACTCAAGATTTGACGGTACATGGCCCGTCCATCGTCCCTTTGAAGCCACCTTGTTTTGCTAAAATATAGTCCACGACCCATTTTCAACAGCGTCAGTCTGTGACTTCTTTGATTATTCGACAGAAGGTTAAACCCTCTTATCGTTTCATTTGCAAAACCCTGCAAAGTATAGGTAATACTATCAATGTGATCTGCCAAAAATGTTACACCATACCATGGAAAAAGTCCAAGTCCCCACTTCTCTCCTAGACTTATCCTCCAATGGTAGGCTTCCAGACTATGAAATTTCGCCATGTCTCTTTTCACCCTATTTCCAAACCTAGACTCAGATTTATCTGTGTCCGGTGCTTCCCCTCTTTTAATGGTAAAAACCTCATATGGAAGCTTCAACGTCGACATGTAACAACATCCTGTCCATCCATAGGGTAAGAATATATACGCTTTATCACCACAAACCCACCAAATATCTCTAAAATTCCCAATAGTCACATTACCAGGCAAAAGCTGATCTTTCACCATCAAAGTCCTGCTCTTCTTACTAACTGGAACATAAAAAGTTACATTATATTTCTCATTACTAACCTTATGTTCATGCTTACCCAAAGTCATCATATAATCATCACAATCTGATATTCCCATAAACATACCATTTCCATCATATGTTTTATTAGAACAAAAACAGCTTTTAGCCCTCACTGGTTTCACCTCCAATGCTTCAGGAATCGCTGTTAACTGATTTTCCTTCCCATCTAACAAATTCACATAGGGTAATTCATTTAACCAAGAACACTTAAACCTAGGCCTAAACAAATGCTTCGACAATGACATTATTGTATCTGTTAATGATTGTTGCTGATACAACAGCCATGATAAAGCATAAGATTGACACATACTTGATAGAGGTTGAGCCACCGTCTCTAAGATTGAACCCCATGTGCCTGGTGCTGGAATTCTCAACAGACATGGACCCTCAAGATTCCTCACTGATCTTACAGAATGAGTTAACTGCTGGAACCAAAGATTCCTACCTGCCCATCCATCTTTAATTTGCAAAACAGAAGAATCAAATCCATATGCCTTCCATTTAGTTTCTCTCTTCCCTAACGAGCGGTATTGATCAGATATATCTTCTTGTCTTCCATTAAAATCAAAGAACTCATCCTGTACCTCCATGATAGTAGTCTGCACTATTTCAGATGAATCTACATCATTCTCTACTACCATCTGCTCTCCTATTTCAACACTATCCTTACTACCATTGACAGCACTCTCCATCCGTATCATAAACTCCTGAGTCACTCTTACTACATCCTTTAGTTTCAGAAAAGTTGTTGTTGGTGTCTGTGTCATATTTCCTAAATTTGTTATTGCCGTCGTACCATTAATCTCTTTCAAAGTTACTATTAAAATAGTTGCTTTAGTTGATATATTAACACTCTTAACTATTTCCAGTGGGAAAGTTACAGATATCCTCTGTGTATTATTTACTGTTGAAGTGGCTACTGTAATATACTTCTCCTGAACTCCTTTGGTGACTGTGGAAGCTTCAACAGACTTCAAATCTTCCATCATAAGCGTCACCTTACGAGTTACATAGCCTTTTAACCAATAATTCTTAACCGGAACAAATTTTAATGCTTGCACTAAATAAGTACACATATATTCTCCCTGATCTTTCCATGTAACATTACGCAAAATAAGTTAGCAATCACTCATAACCCTCTTCCACTTCATATCGTTGTACAAAATATACTTCCTTTGACTAGGGGTCACAGCTTCTACTTCTGGTCCTGATAACAACACTTCTTCTCCATAATTATCTCTCCACTGAACTCTAAATTTCCTTCACCACTGTTCTCTCTCTCTTACTAACATTGAAACTGAGCTGACTGTCCTAGAGTTAATTCAACCCTAGTTTTCGTAACGTTTTAGTCTGACTTTTTCTCCAAATTTTTCAAAAAACATTTCACTGATTTTATCCACAAATTCCTTTCCCACTAATTTTTTGATATATGATCGGGAAGTCCCCACCTGTTTATGACTTCTTCACACAAAAACTTGGCAAACGATTGAGCATCTTTTCGCTTGGTTGGACAGGCCTCCGGCCATCGTGAAAATCTATCTACAACCACCAACATGTATCTTTTCCCATCAACTGGTTTTATCATATCAACAAAGTCGATAACCAACTCACGCATAGGACCTCTCGGTGTAGGAATATAACCAGGAAGAACAGTCACACCCCTGCGAACATTATTTTTCAGACAGATTATGCACCTGCCTATGACATAGTCAATCTGTTCAAGCAAATATGGTGCCCAAAAACCATACTCCTTTGTGATCTTTCTCCTAACCTCCCCCCTTGTAACATTAGCTAACCCCTAGCTTCCTAAATCATCAGACCTAATAGGTCTAGAGGCGCTACTATCAACCCCTCATGGTTTCTCCCAAAACAACAATTGATTGCTACTCTAAGGATTTTTCTATTGTCTTCAAAACACCTGCTTCTGAAAGTCCTTCAATTTGTGGTTCAATCCCTAAGATTGCTTCATCTTTCAATGGATACTGATTCTTCCAAGGAGGTCTGCCTCCTGGTTGAAGTTCAACTTTCACAGGTTGGGCTGATTTCACAAGTCCAATATCGGTACTGTGTTGAGACCACAAACATTCTGGAACTTGTTGCAACATCTTCTCTTTCATAGGGTCTGAATTCATCTGCACACTGCAAATTGATTCATGTGTCATCTGTACAGCTTGTGGCTCTCCTTGTCCTTGAGCCGAAATCATTATTTTGAGAAATCGCTGATCTTCACTCCTCCAAATCGCCAAATTCTCTTTCATCGGTACGAAAACAGCTTTCTCTGCTTCTGTCATCATTTCTCCTATTTGCTTCTGCTCATAGCCTTCAGAAACCAACAAGGTCACATGTGGCACACTCTTCTCAATCTCAAATTCTTTATCCAGATAATCGTCTGTGTTTATCTTCATAGCTGCTCCTTGTGGTCCTAAAATAATGCAACATGAGCTGAGTTTAACTTTCTTTGGTTGATGACTCAACCATTCCCCTGAGTTCGATTGGGCAGCATTCTTGAAATACTTTAGCGTACAATGAAATGGATATTCCGGAAGCCTCGCATCTGGCATATTTGCCACAATAAATTTCTCCCATATCTTAGCCTGCTTCAAAAAATCTTCACTGAGATTTCCAATCCAGAATACTGAAGACGAATCCATCTCTGTCATCATCAACAATTGGTTCCGTAAGAGGAATCAGCTGTTTTACTCCCTCAAATCCGATTGTCCTAATTAGTTGATTGGACATAGTGAGATGTGTAGCCTCTTCAGGCCGAACGCAGGTAAAAGCAGCTCCGCTATCCGCCATCACTTCCAATGGTCGGTTGTTTATTTTCACCTCAATTGTTGGATCTTTTTCCGGTCCTGATGCTACCAGCTGACACCCCCCTTTCGGATCTTCTGGGCACCCCTAGAATCCTTGCTCCTTGCCCCTATAAGGGTTCACCTGTCCTCCAGATGATCTTCACTTGCTCCTGTAGCTTCCTCTGAAATTCCCTCTTGTGTTTCCTTCTGGCCCATTGCACTCACAGCAAAGTCACCAACCCGTCCACAATCACAACACACCTCTCAAGATTGCTGGAAGTATGGCTTAAATCTTCCTCCTCTTCCTAAGCCTTCTCGTCCTCTTCCTCTCCAATTCTGTGTCAGTCCAGAGACTGGCTATCGATATGAAACAACTTGTACCACTAGTTGTGGCTGGTACAATTGCATTTGACCTGGTTCAGTTGAAGCTGTGGCAGTGATTGTTGATTTGGTGCACACTGATTCTTCATAACCAAAGCGTGTTTCTTCTCCTTCTTATTCTCCACCAGTTGTATTTCATCAAGTTTTCTGAGAGTTTCTTGGTCCTGTTCTTTCTAGTTGTGTTCCTTCTTCCTGTACAGATCCACTTGATTGCCTATATGATCTGTTTAGACACCTTTTGTCATGCTTCCAAGTCCAACCACCTCTGCCAGTTTGCTCCTTACTGGTGAGGGCAGTCCCATCTGCAGTTTAGCTCTCAAAATTGACTGCTCAATTTGACTCACGTCTGGATCATTTCCGGTAATATTTCTCCACACTTGATGAACTCTTGACACATAGGCTCTCGGATTTTCTTGTTGTCCTAGTGGGTCAATCAGAATGTTGTCAGGATGCACATTTGTTGGAAACATATCTTTCAGTGCTCTCCACAGCCGATTTCTACTTGCAGCCAACAATTCAGGGTCATTCACTGCAGTCCCCACATATCTATTGAGTCCAGCTCTCTGAAATATTTCTTCCATATCTGGAATCCCAAGGAGATTAGCCAAAAGTCTCTTAATGTCTCCTATGGCAGACTGTGTTCCCACCATAATTTCTTCCAATTTTGAAATCCAAGGATATTGTCACACTCTGGCTCTGGGGACTTTATATGTTGAGCCAGGGTGTGTAGATTCCGTGTGTTTATGTGCTGTGTTTTGAGTGTCTAGTTGTTCTATGTCTATGTTGGCCAGAGTGGCTCCCAATCAGAGGCAACGAGTGTCAGCTGTTGTGGGTTGTCTCTGATTGGGAGCCATATTTAAACTGTATGTTTTCCCTTGGGTGTTGTGGGTTTTTGTTCCTTGTCGGTCTTTGTCACCGTGGACTTCACGAGTCGTTTATTGTTTTGTGTAGTGTGCTTATTATCACTGACGGTAATAAAGTCAATCATGTTCGCTCAACACGCTGCGCATTGGTCTACTTCTCTTCAAGGCGATCATGACAGAAAAACCCACCGTAAAAGGACCAAGCAGCGTGTCCAGGAGCAGGCAGACTGGACATGGGAGGAAGCGCCAGGAAAGGAGATGGAGAGGCTGGCGATGGCCCAGGTGGGCAAATCGTGGTCCTGGGAAGACATGCTCGGGGGCAAGGGACCTTGGGGTAGGATTAAGGCCCTGGCGAGAGAGGAGCAGCGGCGTCAGCAGTGCCATCGTCGGAAGGACGAGAGGCACCCCCAATAATTTTTTAGGGGGGGGCACACGGCATGGGCGACTGGGCAGCAGGAGGCTGCCACAGGGCGAAATGGGAGACGAGGAGAGAAGGCCACTGGGTTACGGGAGCCATTGGCGAGAGGAGGGAAGGAAGTTGTAGAGGCACGGCGAGAGGTACTGAGGTGTATTGCCAGTCCGGTCCGGCCCGTTCCTGATCCCCGTTTAAGGCCAGTGGTGTGTGTTCCCAGTACGGTTCGGCCTGTTCCTGCTCCACGCACCAAGCCTACGGTGTGCGTCGCCAGCCCGACCCGGCCTGTTCCTGCCACTCGCACCAAACCTACGGTGTGCGTCGCCAGCCCAGCCCGGCCTGTCCCTGCTCCACGCACCAAGCCTACGGTGTGCGTCGACAGCCCAGCCCGGCCTGTTCCTGCTCCACGCACCAAGCCTACGGTGTGCGTCGCCAGCCCAGCCCGGCCTGTCCCTGCTCCACGCACCAAGCCTACGGGGTGCGTCGCCAGCCCAGCCCGGCCTGTCCCTGCTCCACGCACCAAGCCTACGGTGTGCGTCGCCAGCCCAGCCCGGCCTGTCCCTGCTCCACGCACCAAGCCTACGGTGTGCGTCGTCAGCCTGGTCCAGCCCGTTCCTGCCACTCGCACCAAGCCAGGGGTGCGAGTCGTCAGCCTGGTTCAGCCCGTTCCTGCCACTCGCACCAAGCCAGGGGTGCGAGTCGTCAGCCTGGTCCAGCCCGTTCCTGCCACTCGCACCAAGTCAGGGGTGCGAGTCGTCAGCCTGGTTCAGCCCGTTCCTGCTACTCGCACCAAGCCCGGGGTGCGAGTCGTCAGCCAGGTCCGGCCCGTCGCTGCTCCACGCACCAAGCCAAGGGTGCGAGTCGTCAGTCCAGTGAGGCCCGTTCCGGCTCCACGCACCAAGCCAGGGGTGCGTATCGTCAGCCCGGTCCGGTCCGTTGCTGCTCCACGCACCAAGCCAGGGGGGCGCATCGTCAGCCAGGTCCGGTCCGTTCCTGCCTCACGCGCCAAGCCAGGGGTGCGCGTCGTCAGTCCGGTGCCTGATCAGGTACCGGTCAGCTGCTCCACAACGGAGCGTAAGCAATCCGCTCCGTTGATGTCCAGTCCAGATCCAGCCAGCGGGGTCAGACCGGACCAGGGGCGCTACGGGGGAATTATGGAAGGGTGGTGGTCAAGCCCGGAGCCGGAGCCGCCTCCGAGGAGGAATGCCCACCCAGCCCTCCCCTGTTTGGGTTTTGTTGAGGCGCGGTCGCAGTCCGCGCCTTTGGGGGGGGGGGGTACTGTCACACTCTGGCTCTGGGGACTTTATATGTTGAGCCAGGGTGTGTAGATTCCGTGTGTTTATGTGCTGTGTTTTGAGTGTCTAGTTGTTCTATGTCTATGTTGGCCAGAGTGGCTCCCAATCAGAGGCAACGAGTGTCAGCTGTTGTGGGTTGTCTCTGATTGGGAGCCATATTTAAACTGTATGTTTTCCCTTGGGTGTTGTGGGTTTTTGTTCCTTGTCGGTCTTTGTCACCGTGGACTTCACGAGTCGTTTATTGTTTTGTGTAGTGTGCTTATTATCACTGACGGTAATAAAGTCAATCATGTTCGCTCAACACGCTGCGCATTGGTCTACGGCTCTTCAAGGCGATCGTGACAGATATGCTCCATCTTGAAGAGTAGGCAGCTTCTCAAGTATATCTGACATATCGGTATTTTGCAAAGGCTTATATTCTAGGTTTTGTCCTCGAATGATCACTGGCATCATCTTCTTACTGATGCCCTCTTTCCTTGGCCTCAATGTATACTTCTTCTCCAATTCTTGGGATCCTTTTCTCAGCAGTTTTTTCTTCTGTATCTTCAGCTTCTTGAGTTGTTCTTCAGTTCTCTTACTTCTTCTAAATTATTCGCTTTATCCAGGCATGATACACATCGGTCTATATCTCTTTCTATTTATTCTGTGCTAGTCATTGTAGGATAAAATCCTCTTGAATATGAAGCACCTTTAATCTCCAAATCTTTATCGCTGTCTTCATCTTCGCTTTCATCAGAACTAGAATATCTTGTATTCTTCTTCTTCAAACATCCATCACCCCTTCTTTCCGCTCTGGCCAACCTCCGTCTAATCACAGGGTCATATCCACCCATGATCTCTTCTGAATCACTCTGATCATCATCATCATCATCTTCAAGTTCCATCTTCCTCAACCTCACTCCACCCATAGTTTCCAGACATCTCGTTTTCTTCTTACTTTTGGAGTTTGGATTCATCTTTATCGTCGTTTCTGCTTGTCCTCTCTCTATTATTCGTTCATCTTTATCTCTGATGCAATAATCACCCTCCTGAATGATCACTGGAAGCTGAGGAAAGATGTCCTTAAACTCTACTTCTTTCTCATAAGGTGGGGGTCTTTTTGCTGAATCCGTATGTGAGAAAGGTGTACTGACTTCTGTCATTAGTTTTTCTGTCACCTTCACTTCTTTTACAATTTTCTCTATACCTTTGTTTCTTTTATCGTTTGTATCTTTCATCAGTTTTTGTCCTTCATTTTCAAACAGCTTAAGAACACCCAGCTCTCTTTGTCTCTTTTCTTTACGTTGTTCCCTTTTTTCCCTTCTTTTGATCTGCCTTATAAATTGACAGAAGCACTTTCATTATGTTGATGACTTCAGGGTTAAGAGTCCCTTCCACTGGCCATGGTTGTTCAATGTCAGGCCAACGTTTATTCCATTTTCCAGATAACCTTGCAATACCATTAACTAGAAGATTACTATTTTGTACTACATCAACAGGAGTAATTACTTTCATAGTTTTTATGTCCTTTTTCCCCATTGTAACAACTCTTTTATATTCCTTTTTTTGTGAATTATTTTATTATTTTAGACTATATAGCTTATGGTTCCCTCCCTTTTTAAAATTTTTTTTATCTTATTTTTATTTTTTATTTAATTTTTTTAAACAATTAATTACTTAATTAATTAATTAATCAATCAATATATGTATAATGTTTTTATTTTTTATTTTATATTTTATTTTTAATCTATTTATTTTACCAATGTATTAATTAGTGGCAATCTTACCACATCCGATCAGGAAAAGTAAAGGAAAGTAGTCAACTTCAGAGCAATCCAAAAAAGAAAGACCTATAATCCAGCAACACTACAGCACTCACAAACCAATTGCTTAATAAGCACCCAATGACCTTAATTTTACAGAATAATGTCAGTACTCGATTTCCAACACAACTCTAATCAAACCAACTTATGCACAAAAACTCCAATATGCAATTACATAAATTGATCAGTCTGATGCCAAGTCCCTGTCAAATTGTCACAACATGAAATATGCTAGGCACACAAAATATCCTGTATGGGAAGGTAAGTTTTGTAAATAGAACAGTACTGGCCTTAAATTGACTGGATCCGTTGCAGCACACCCTGTCGCGTGATGTACTTGTCAGCACCTCCTCTCTCTCTTTGTCTCCTCCTTCTCGTCTCTCAAATGACAGAAGAACAAAGAACAGACAAGAATTTAGTATTTTATGCACTCACTGAGTTATTTCAATCATTCAATATTCCTCTGTTCTCATTCGCGCTAAGAAATAAGCAAACAACTTAACTCAGGAATATTTATAGATAGCTCAATAACATTTTATTTTATTTATTTTTAATCCGTCAACATATCTCTAGTTTATCAATTCAATAGGTCTCAATCAAATAGTTTCATCGTTAAACAACAGCCGATTTAACAAACAGACTACTCTATTAGTGTCTAAATCTCCCCCTCCCTCTCTGTCTGCTCTGAGTCTGCGTCTCCCAGCAGCTCAGTGCAGGCAGGGGAGTGGCATATTTGCTCTACGTAAGTCTAAACTCATAAAATCCCACGCATGCGTAGTTCATTCACCAGTGCGATTTCAGAGTGAAAGGAGCTCCCAAGCAGCTCTCTCCCAGCTAAACAACAGAAAGTAGACAGACCAACTTTACCTCCGTTCTTCCCCCAACAGACAAACAGTAACACTTAACAGAGCTCACAAACCAACACAAAACATAGAACACAAATCCTACTTTGAAGTTTCTTAACTTCACTTATCCTAATCTGCAGATTCATAGTTATTTTCTTATCCATTACAAAACATCTCTATACACTCTTAAAAACTCCTCCCTGTAGGCTCATGATATTCTAATAGTTAGTAAACATTCTCTTTTTATAGAGACTCATAAGATTTTTAACCTAAACGTCCTTCCAGGGGGCTCATATATAGTTAACAATTATTAACGTTCTCACCAACAGAGACTCATAAGATTTTTAACCTTAACTTACATATTTCCTTATAAAAACAAAAACCCCTGTCCTCAACCAAAACATATATATGTATATATCTCTAACATAAATCTTATCCTAACATGAGTCGACACACAGTTTAAACACAATAGAGATGTCTTTATTTAATTTAAATTTTCTCTCTCCCACACACACACACATACACAGTTTAAGAGGCTTTTTTCCCGTTCCTACGGACCCCTAAGGCAGTATTCTACCTCCATTGCGCCGTTTTTTTCCCATTGTTCCTAAATTTCTGCTACCACGAGTTCGCGGATATTCAATGAGCGGTTACATCAAACATATACTTCGTCAACTATAAGTTGAGCGGTAATTTGCAATAGAATGTATATACCACAAACTCCAGTCCCCGGGACTGACCTAAATTCACCTAATGTGCTTTTAGGATTTTCGGCCCATCCTAATGATCGCCTCGTTGGAGGGCTTATCATAGATTTGCGATGTCCTAATTTGTATACATTTTCCTTGGCCTTATTCCTTCATTCTATTCTTCAATAGTTATAGACACTCCCCCCTGTTTGCGTTGCTTTCAACGCAAACAAATTTAGAAATTTAGAACGGACTCTTATCCCACAGCAAATAACAGCAAAATGCACACATAAGTCTTTATAACGGTACATCTCCCCAGCGCACACACCCACATAAGCAAACGAACCGAACAGCGCACAAAATTGTGAGCAATCTCACCTTATGAGCCGGCGTCTTGAGCGGGAGTCACTTCGTAGCTCATGAATGGAACACTGGAGAGACGCAGCACGTCCCAACTACCTCGTCGCCATTCTGTGGTATCTAAATAATGATGCTAATTATGCTGTGAGAACAAGGAGTCCGCTTACACTGTACTTTGATTATAAAGGTTTATTATATCACAAGATTTCAGCGTAAATTTACAGACATCTGCAGACATCTGGAGAACAACGGACCCAATCTAATATGTTGTTACTCCCCGTCCTTTGTTTTAACCGTGGTATTTATTTCCTATGCCCTATGTAACATAATATGGGTGTTTTCCCATAAACCAATCACAGGAGGCCACCTAACAGACTT
>NW_028162294.1:0-10000 GCF_964263955.1 Coregonus lavaretus | reverse complement strand
TCTTGGAGTCTGTTTCCTGAAGGTTCCTGAACGCACCCTGTCTGGTTGCCGGGCGACGAAGCTAGGCGGGAGATCTCTCGATTACCCGCACCTGCATCTCATCAGCTATCTGCACACCTGGTCCTGATCATCACCTCTTCACTTCATAAGCTCTGACCTGACATCTATTCCCTGCCGGATCGTTAGCCATGAACAGTATGTTGTGTCAGCGTATCAGCCTCAAGTTTTCTAGAGTTAGTTTTGAAACATATCATGATTTGGGTGAAGTGTTCAGTAAGCAGAAGGCTCTGTCACTTCCTCCCCACCGACCTTATGATTGTGCGATTAATCTGTTTCCTGGAGCTGCCTTTCCCAAGGGACGTTTATACAGTATCTCTCGACCTGAACGTGAAGCCTTGGAGACCTACATAAAGGAGTCTCTTGCTGCTGGTCTTATTCGTCCCTCGTCAACACCCCTGGGAGCAGGATTCTTTTTTGTGAGTAAGAAGGATGGCTCTCTTCGACCATGTATTGATTATCGGGGTTTGAATGATATTACGGTCAAGAACAAGTATCCCCTGCCCTTGATGAGCTCTGCTTTCGACTCCTTACAGGATGCTACTGTGTTCACCAAGCTGGACCTACGCAATGCGTATCATCTGGTCCGGATCAGAGAGGGGGACGAGTGGTTGACTGGGTTCAATACACCGATGGGCCATTTCGAGTATCAGGTGATGCCGTTCGGACTGACCAATGCTCAAGCAGTGTTCCAGAGTATGGTGAATGACGTCCTGAGAGATATGATCGGTCTTATCGTGTTCGTTTACCTGGATGACATCCTGATCTTCTCTAAGGAGCTTTCCAGCCACGTCCAGCATGTCAAGCAGGTTCTGCAGCGATTGTTGGAGAATCGCCTGTTCATGAAGGCCGAGAAGTGTGAATTTCACGCCCACACTATATCCTTCCTCGGGTACATCATCTCCAGGGGAGAGATTAGGATGGACCAGGAGAAGGTTAGGGCGGTTCTGGATTGGGCCCAGCCCGGTACGAGATTGCAGCTCCAGAGGTTTCTGGGGTTTGCAAATTTCTATCGCAGATTCATCCGGGATTACAGCCGTGTGGCCGCTCCTTTAACTGCCCTGACTTCCAGTACCAGGACCTTCAGTTGGAATCCTGAGGCGGACCGAGCTTTCCTGGATTTGAAGAGGCGATTCACCAACGCACCGATTCTCTCTCAACCTGACACGGCCCGTCAGTTCGTCGTTGAAGTGGATGCGTCTGATGTGGGGGTTGGCGCCATCCTGTCCCAGCGATGCTCCACTGACGGTAAACTCCATCCCTGCGCCTACTACTCTCGTCGTCTTTCGTCTGCGGAGAGGAACTACGATGTGGGTAACCGGGAGCTTCTCGCGGTGAAACTTGCCTTGGAGGAGTGGCACCACTGGTTGGAGGGGGCGGAGCAACCGTTTGTTGTCTGGACTGACCACAAGAATCTTGCTTACGTGCAGTCGGCTAGACGTCTCAACTCCCGTCAGGCCAGGTGGGCTTTGTTTTTTGGACGCTTTAATTTTTCCCTGACGTTCCGACCTGGTTCCAAGAACGGCAAGGCAGACGCCTTGTCCCGGATGTTCTCCAAGATGGAGGAAAGTGGGGCCAAGACTGAGACGATTATTCCCCAGAACTTCGTCGTGGGAGCAGTTACATGGAGGATTGAGGAGGAGGTTATGGCGGCCCTTCGGACGCAGCCCGGTCCCGGTAACGGTCCACCCGGTTGGTTGTTTGTGCCAGAGTCTGTCCGTTCTGTTGTCCTCCAATGGTCCCACACCAGCAAGATGGCTTGTCACCCTGGCGTGGCTCGGACTATGGCGTTACTGCGCAGATGATTTTGGTGGCCTGCCATGGGAGAAGATACCCGGAGGTTTGTTGCTCCCTGTCCAGTTTGTGCGCAGAATAAGAGTACCAATCGGCCCAGCTCTGGGCTTCTTCATCCCCTACCTATTCCCCGGCGACCATGGTCGCATCTGGCCCTGGACTTTGTCACTGGGTTGCCCTCTTCTGATGGGAACACGGTCATTCTGACTATTGTGGACAGATTCAGCAAGTTCGCCCACTTTGTTCCCATCTCCAAGCTTCCCTCTGCCACTGAGACGTCCGAGATCCTTGTTAGGGAGGTTTTCAGGGTCCACGGCTTGCCCAGTGACATAGTTTCCGACCGTGGTCCTCAGTTTACCTCTGCTGTCTGGAAATGCTTCTGTTTGGCCATTGGAGCTACAGTCAGTCTCACATATGGATTTCACCCCCAATCTAATGGTCAGGCGGAGAGAGCCAACCAGAAGATGGAGTCCACGCTGCGCTGCCTTGTCTCCTCCAATCCCACCTCTTGGGTCTCTCAGTTGCCCTGGGTCGAGTATGCCCACAATACTCTCCCTACATCTGCCACTGGGATGTCTCCCTTCCAGTACCTGTACGGCTACCAACCTCCCTTGTTTCCTTCTCAGGAGAAGGATCTGTCGGTTCCCTCTGTCCAGCCCCACATTCATCGTTGCCACTGGACTTGGCATCGGGCCAGGAAGGCCCTCCTTAGAGTTTCTGACCGGTATCAGCTCCAGGCGAATCGTCGCCGTATTCCAGCCCCCGCTTATGCCATCGGAGATAAGGTCTGGTTGGCTACACAGGATCTTCCTCTGCGGACTGAGTCGAAGAAACTGTCACCGAAGTTCATTGGTCCGTTTGTGGTGGAGAGAGTCATTAATCCTGTTGTGGTTCGACTCAAATTGCCTAGGACGCTCAGAGTCCATCCCACCTTTCATGTCTCCTGCCTCAAGCCTGTTCTCCTCAGCCCTCTGCTGCCCCCTTCGCCTCCTCCTCCTCCTCGGATGATCGGAGATGGTCCTGTCTACACGGTGCGCCGCATCATGAATTCCAGACAGCGGGGTCGGGGTTTGCAGTATCTCGTGGACTGGGAGTGGTATGGTCCTGAGGAGAGGAGTTGGATTCCTCGGCATCAGATCCTTGATGCTGACCTCCTTCGTGACTTCTACCGCCTCCATCCTGGTGCTCCGGGTAGTCCGCCCGGAGGCGTTCATCGGAGGGGGGGTACTGTCATGAATCCCGCTTCCTGAGTCTGTTTCTGCCTGAGTTGCCTGTTTTCTGTCTTGGAGTCTGTTTCCTGAAGGTTCCTGAACGCACCCTGTCTGATTGCCGGGCGACGAAGCTAGGCGGGAGATCTCTCGATTACCCGCACCTGCATCTCATCAGCTATCTGCACACCTGGTCCTGATCATCACCTCTTCACTTCATAAGCTCTGACCTGACATCCATTCCCTGCCGGATCATTAGCCATGAACAGTATGTTGTGTCAGCGTATCAGCCTCAAGTTTTCTAGAGTTAGTTTTGTTGTTTTGTACTTTTTGCTTGCCGTGTACTTACCTCCGTTTACTCTGTCTACAGTTATTCTCCCGGAACATTCACTCCACCCTTGCCTGGTCGTCGGTGGGTTCTGTAACATCATTGGATCTGCCTATTCACTTCCACCAACTCACCTCCGCTGCCCGCTCCATCTCCTGAATTATCCTGCTTCCACATTTGAGTCGTTAAATAAATACTCCCCTTCTGTCTACTCACCTTGTCCTGGTCTGCTTTTGGGTTCTGCTTTAGAGAATCGTGACAAAAACACACAATGCACATTTTCACTCATGACACAGAAAGGACACCCATGTCCGACTCCCTGGTCGACCCGTGCCAACCAGCTGTTAGTGGCTAGGGCTTCACGTAGAACCCTCCACAGGAGGTCCCCTGACCTCTTTGGTACTGGGAGTTTATAGAGCCCCCTCCATCTAAAACCCACCATACTCTCCGTCCCACATACCCCCTGCCACTGACGTACCTTCACTCCTGTTAGGCTCCTAATGTTCCTCACCTTAATGCATAGATTGTAGAGGGCTTAACCTCCCACACCCTCAAACTCCCCCAGGCCTGGAGTGTTAAAATCTAACAAGTCCTCCAGACCCCCTTGCCAGTCCCCAGTCTCTGCTGTCACCTGCAGTGGTGGAAACATTGGCGGCCCCTCCCCCTTTGGCCGCTCAAACGCCCCCCTTTCCTGCTCAGAAGTGCCTCCTGGACCTCCCCCAGAAATCTCTCCAGCAGCCTAAGAGATGTTAGTCCTGTTTGTTGTGCCAGGACTTCAGAGGTTTTCCACCCCTCCTCCCCCAGCAGCCGCAGGTCACCCAGCCTTAGTAAACCTGCTGCCATCAGCCGCCTCTGCAGGGTGGCCGACTGAACCGATCTCAAAAGGATGGCTGGGTTGTGGAAGATAGGCTCCTCCCACAGCCCAGGCTCCACACTCCCTTCTCGTGTGGGCCTTAGCAGCTGCCAGGCCCTCAGCACCGCAGAGTAAAAGTCAGAGAGACCTGCTGTACTCAGCCTCTCCATCCTCATGAGGAACAGCTGCCGGTCCAACCCTAATCCGCCAGCTATCCTCAGCAGGGCGCATGCTGGTTCCCTCCAGCTGACATCAGTATTGTACAGCAGTCTCTGTGCTGCCTTTAGTCGGAAATCAGCCACCCTGCTCTCCAGTTCCACCAGGTCCTGTCGTTCTTCGTGGATGGACATGTCAATGTGAGTTGAGGACAGACAGTTTATGCCACAGGTAGGACGCCGCCAGGTTGTTGATTATCAGCACCCTCCCTCTATATGACACTTGGGACAGGAGTCACCTCCACCTGGCCAGTCTTGACACCACTGCCTGTGAAAGCCCCTCCCAGTTCTTCCTGACCCACCTCTCCGAGCCCAGGTACACCCCCAAAATGTTAAGTCCTTCACAACCCCACTGCAAACCCCCTGGAAGCAGATAACAGAGCTTAGTTCTTGCCCCAGTTCACCTTAGCTGATGAAGCTCCCTTATACACCTTCAGACTAGTCTCTAGTGCCTGCATGTCCTGCCCATCCCTGACCATCACAGAGACCTCATCTGCATACGCCGACACTGCTATGCCTGTCAATACAACCATGCCTGTCCAGCACACTCCCCGCAGTCTCCTGTGTAGCATGCCCAAAAAAGGCTCAATGGCTAGTGCACATAACTGCCACGATAGATGCCATCCTTGTCTAATGCCCCGCCTAACCCAGACTGGCCTACTGAGCCCACCTCCCTCCTTGACCATACATGACGCCCCAGCATACAACATCTTCACACAGGCCAACCTTTCCCCAAACCCAAACACAGACATCACATTAAACAGATACTCAGGGTCCACTCTATCAAAAGCCTTCTCTTGGTCTAAAGAGACCAGTCCAAAGTTCACATTAGACACTCTCGACAAGTCCAACGTGTCGCTGATTAAGAACAGGTTGTCCGTGATTGCGCGTCCCGGTACACAATATGTCTGGTCCTTGTGTCATGACTGTCCTGTGTGAGGATCTAAGGCCTCAGATCATCTTGGCAATGGCTGATAATAACCAAACCCACAGAAGAAGGGAGGGGGGGACTGGGCTGATTTTGACACCTCACAACCGGTCGTAAATTAGGCAGGAAGGGCATCTCTTTCTACACCTCCAGTATTGGTGTTTGGAATGTCCCTATGTCTCCAGAATACTTTTGCCGCCAAAACTTTAACGTCCACAAAGTAAACACTGGAACAATATTTCTAAGATAAGAATGTGGGGAATGGTTAGTGGGGACCTAAAGAATAATCATGTCATATTGTTTATTATTTTGTGATATCATTAAGAATGGTATCAAGAATATACTGTAACTTGAAAGTATACACACTTTATCTGTCAAGTTTACATCCAATATGTTGTATATGATATATGAAAAATGATGAGAGTATTTCTGTTAAGATAGGAATGTGATTTTAGTGAGATAATTGTTTGCACCAGTAAGTAGTCACGCCCGAGTGATCTTAGAGATCATGTCAGCATGATGGAACACCCCTTTTAACCTCTACTGGATGGGTGTCCCAAAATCGGGAGAGTTGTTGCTCAATACGAATAATGTGACTACAAAGACGTTGTAAAGAAAAGCATATTTTCACGGACAAATACATGTCTTATATGGGCAGAAAGCTTAAATTATTGTTAATCTAACTGCAGTGTCCAATTTACAGTATGTATTACAGCAAAAAAAAATACCATGCTATTGTTTGAGTATAGTGCACAACAACAAAACACTTTTATCACGGCGACAGGTTTGATACATTCACATCTGAAGGTAAATAATGTACTTACATTCAGTAATCTTGCTCTGATTTGTCATCCTGAGGGTCCCAGAGATAAAATATAGCGTACTTTTGTTTGATAAAATCTATTTTTATATCCTAACATGATCCATGTTGTATGCACGATCGATGTTGTATTCCCACTCGTTCAACTTGCAAAGAAAGAAATCTGTGAAAATCTTAAACTAAACCTTGTTTCAGCCAGTCAAGTTAGGTTCCTACTTATTCCTCAGACACTCCAGAAGGTAACCAGCCTTTTCTTCATCATTCTACATTAGGTATATCCAATAAAGAAACAATTTTAGCCACGAAGACATGACATCATTACGCGCCGATGAGACGGGCGGTGTTCACTTGATTGACTGTATCTTGGTCCAATGACTACATATCATTTTGAAACATAGCTAGCTAGATAGCCAATGAGCCAGGCTTTACAGGAGTATGAGATGGTCCTTTGTCTGAGGAAAAGCCTGTGTATTCAGCACGCGCGCAACGCGATCTGGTGTCCATTGGAAATCTAAACAAGGAAGTGGAACATGACGTTACGCACAGCTCGATTTAGTAAACGTTTTCTACAAATTTTGAAAGTACAATGTGGCTACTAATACTGGAAAAGCTAAATCAAAGTCCAGGTTTGGACGAGATTATAGCAGAAATCGACTGGGAAAATGTCACAGAACCAGTAGATGAAGACTTAGTGAATATAGTTTAGACTCAACAGCTGAAGATGTTTTTGGAAGGAGAGGACGCTACTTTAGACTGGTAAGTGAAATGCGTTCTTTCTACTCATGCTTATGCAGTTGTTTGAATGGTTGCATATTATTCATTTGAGATATTTTTGAGATTTCTTCTTTGATTGCTATATACAGTGGGGAGAACAAGTATTTGATACACTGCCGATTTTGCATTTTTCCTACTTACAAAGCATGTAGAGGTCTGTAATTTTTATCATAGGTACAATTTAACTGTGAGAGACGGAATCTAAAACAAAAATCCAGAAAATCACATTGTATGATTTTTTTATAATTCATTTGCATTTTATTGCATGACATAAGTATTTGATACATCAGAAAAGCAGAACTTAATATTTGGTACAGAAACCTTTGTTTGCAATTACAGAGATCGTACGTTTCCTGTAGGTCTTGACCAGGTTTGCACACACTGCAGCAAGGATTTTGGCCCACTCCTCCATACAGACCTTCTCCAGATTCTTCAGGTTTCGGGGCTGTCGCTGGGCAATACGGACTTTCAGCTCCCTCCAAAGATTTTCTATTGGGTTCAGGTCTGGAGACTGGCTAGGCCACTCCAGGACCTTGAGATGTTTCTTACGGAGCCACACCTTAGTTGCCCTGGCTGTGTGTTTCGGGTCGTTGTCATGCTGGAAGACCCAGCCACGACCCATCTTCAATGCTCTTACTGAGGGAAGGAGGTTGTTGGCCAAGATCTCGCGATACATGGCCCCATCCATCCTCCCCTCAATACGGTGCAGTCGTCCTGTCCACTTTGCAGAAAAGCATCCCCAAAGAATGATGTTTCCACCTCCATGCTTCACGGTTGGGATGGTGTTCTTGGGGTTGTACTCATCCTTCTTCTTCTTCCAAACACGGAGAGTGTAGTTTAGACCAAAAAGCTCTATTTTTGTCTCATCAGACCACATGACCTTCTCCTATTCCTCCTCTGGATCATCCAGATGGTCATTGGCAAACTTCAGACGGGCCAGGATATCCGCTGGCTTGAGCAGGAGGACCTTGCGTGCGCTGCAGGATTTTAATCCATGACGGCGTAGTGTGTTACTAATGGTTTTCTTTGAGACTGTGGTTTCAGCTCTCTTCAGGTAATTGACCAGGTCCTGCCATGTAGTTCTGGGCTTATCCCACACCTTCCTCATGATCATTGATGTCCCACGAGGTGAGATCTTGCATGGAGCCCCAGACCGAGGGTTATTGACCGTCATCTTGAACTTCTTCAATTTTCTAATAATTGTGCCAACAGTTGTTGCCTTCTCACCAAGCTGCTTAACTATTGTCCTGTAGCCCATCCCAGCCTTGTGCAGGTCTACAATTTTATCCCTGATGTCCTTACACAGCTCTCTGGTCTTGGCCATTGTGGAGAGGTTGGAGTCTGTTTGATTGAGTGTGTGGACAGGTGTCTTTTATACAGGTAACGAGTTCAAACA
Source organism: Coregonus lavaretus (assembly GCF_964263955.1). NCBI lineage: Eukaryota > Metazoa > Chordata > Actinopteri > Salmoniformes > Salmonidae > Coregonus > Coregonus lavaretus. Next base: position 1,627 of record NW_028162294.1, on the reverse strand, counting down.
GGTGCAGTTAATACAGGTAATGAGTGGAGAACAGGAGGGCTTCTTAAAGAAAAACTAACAGGTCTGTGAGAGCCGGAATTCTTACTGGTTGTTAGGTGATCAAATACTTATGTCATGCAATAAAATGCAAATTAATTCCTTAAAAATCATACAATGTGATTTTCTGGATTTTTGTTTTAGATTCCGTCTCTCACAGTTGAAGTGTACCTATGATAAAATGTACAGACCTCTACATGCTTTGCAGGAAAACCTGCAAAATCGGCAGTGTATCAAATACTTGTTCTCCCCACTGTATACTGTATACAGTGAAGGAAAAAAGTATTTGATTCCCTGCTGATTTTGTACGTTTGCCCACTGACAAAGACATGATCAGTCTATAATTTTAATGGTAGGTTTATTTTAACAGTGAGAGACAGAATAACAACAAAAAAATCCAGAAAAACACATGTCAAATATGTTATAAATTGATTTGCATTTTAATGAGGGAAATACGTATTTGACCCCTCTGCAAAACCTGACTTAGTACTTGGTGGCAAAACCCTTGTTTGCAATCACAGAGGTCAGACATTTCTTGTAGTTGGCCACCAGGTTTGCACACATCTCAGGAGGGATTTTGTCCCACTCCTCTTTGCAGATCTTCTCCAAGTCATTAAGGTTTCGATTTACAGGTTTCAGTAATCAATTTACAACATTTTTGACATGCGTTTTTTCTGGATTTTGTTGTTGTTATTCTGTCTCTCACTGTTCAAATAAACCTACCATTAAAATTATAGACGGATCATTTCTTTGTCAGTGGGCAAACGTACAAAATCAGCAGGGGATAAAATACTTTTTTCCCACACTGTATACAGTACCAGTCAAAAGTCTGGACACACCTACTCATTCAAGGGTTTTTCTTTATTTTTACTATCTTTTACATTGTAGAATAATAGTGAAGACATCAAAACTATGAAATAACACATATGGAATTATGTAGTCACCAAAAAAGTGTTAAACAAATCAAAATATATTTGAGATTTGAGATTCTTCAAAGCAGCCATCCTTTGCCTTGATGACAGCTTTGCACACTCTTGGCATTCCTATCTGAATGTATGGCTTTTCTTTTTCATGTCAAAGATGATGCAATAAAAATAAAAATAGAAAATATATGTTTTTTGTTTTTTGTTTTATCTTTTACCAGATCTATTGACATGAGGCGGTCGCTACACGTCTGAAAATGGTTGGAACATTGCATCTCAACACGAGGTGAAGAAGATCATCTCTCAGACTAGACCCGTACATTGCCAGGCTGCAGCTGTGTGTGTAAAATGGTTCAGACTCTGACTAACCACATGAGGTGGAGTAGAAAGCTCCCCTCTCAGACAATCACTGGGACAGCTAAGTAGCTGTTTCCTGAGAGACTCCACTACAGACCAGGACAACTAAGAAGAAGAAGGACATTGTGACCTCTTGTGGACAATCAGAGACTTACAACTGAGCTGAGTGAAGACCCAGCCAAACCCCCATTCAAGAAGGCTTTGGTAAACAGAGATAGACGACGAACAAAGACATCCACATGTAAATACATTCATGATTTCTTACTCCAAACGGGCGGTGGTTCGTGAGCAAAGTTTAATGATTACCTTGT
>NW_028162295.1:0-13901 GCF_964263955.1 Coregonus lavaretus | reverse complement strand
AGAGGGGTTATCACACAGCCCCTACCAGAGAGAGAGACAGGGGTTATCACACAGCCCCTACCAGAGAGAGAGAGAGAGAGAGAGAGGGGTTATCACACAGCCCCTACCAGATAGAGAGAGACAGGGGTTATCACACAGCCCCTACCAGATAGAGAGAGAGACAGGGGTTATCACACAGCCCCTACCAGATAGAGAGAGACAGGGGTTATCACACAGCCCCTACCAGATAGAGAGAGAGACAGGGGTTATCACACAGCCCCTACCAGAGAGAGAGAGAGACAGGGGTTATCACACAGCCCCTACCAGAGAGAGAGAGAGAGACAGGGGTTATCACACAGCCCCTACCAGAGAGAGATAGACAGGGGTTATCACACAGCCCCTACCAGAGAGAGAGAGAGAGAGAGGGGTTATCACACAGCCCCTACCAGAGAGAGAGAGACAGGGGTTATCACACAGCCCCTACCAGAGAGAGAGAGAGACAAGGGTTATCACACAGCCCCTACCAGAGAGAGAGAGAGAGATAGGGGTTATCACACAGCCCATACCAGAGAGAGAGAGAGACAGGGGTTATTACACAGTGCCTACCAGAGAGAGAGAGAGAGACAGGGGTTATCACACAGCCCCTACCAGAGAGAGAGAGACAGGGGTTATCACACAGCCCCTACCAGAGAGAGAGAGAGAGACAGGGGTTATCACACAGCCCCTACCAGAGAGAGAGAGAGACAGGGGTTATCACACAGCCCCTACCAGAGAGAGAGAGAGACAGGGGTTATCACACAGCCCCTACCAGAGAGAGAGAGAGAGAGATAGAGAGAGAGAGAGAGAGAGAGAGAGAGAGAGAGAGAGAGAGAGAGAGAGAGAGAGAGAGAGAGAGAGAGAGGAGAGAGAGAGAGAGAGAGAGAGAGAGAGAGAGAGAGAGAGATAGGGGTTATCACACAGCGCCTACCAGAGAGAGAGCGAGAGAGACAGGGTATATCACACATCCCCTACCAGAGAGAGAGAGAGAGAGGTTATCACACAGCCCCTACCAGAGAGAGAGAGAGACAGGGGTTATCACACAGCCCCTACCAGAGAGAGAGAGAGACAGGGGTTATCACACAGCCCCTACCAGAGAGAGAGAGAGAGAGGGGGGTTATCACACAGCCCCTACCAGAGAGAGAGAGAGAGAGACAGGGGTTATCACACAGCCCCTACCAGAGAGAGAGAGAGACAGGGGTTATCACACAACCCCTACCAGAGAGAGAGAGACAGGGGTTATCACACAGCCCCTACCAGAGAGAGAGAGACAGGGGTTATCACACAGCCCCTACCAGAGAGAGAGAGACAGGGGTTATCACACAGCCCCTACCAGAGAGAGCGAGAGAGACAGGGGTTATCACACAGCCCCTACCAGAGAGAGCGAGAGAGACAGGGGTTATCACACAGCCCCTACCAGAGAGAGAGAGAGACAGGGGTTATCACACAGCCCCTACCAGAGAGAGAGAGACAGGGGTTATCACACAGCCCCTACCAAAGAGAGAGAGACAGGGGTTATCACACAGCCCCTACCAGAGAGAGCGAGAGAGACAGGGGTTATCACACAGCCCCTATCAGAGAGAGAGAGAGACAGGGGTTATCACACAGCCCCTACCAGAGAGAGAGAGACAGGGGTTATCACACAGCCCCTACCAGAGAGAGAGAGAGACAGGGGTTATCACACAGCCCCTACCAGAGAGAGAAAGAGACAGGGGTTATCACACAGCCCCTACCAGAGAGAGAGAGAGAGACAGGTGTTATCACACAGCCCCTACCAGAGAGAGAGAGAGAGAGAGACAGGGGTTATCACACAGCCCCTACCAGAGAGAGAAAGAGACAGGGGTTATCACACAGCCCCTACCAGAGAGAGAGAGAGAGACAGGTGTTATCACACAGCCCCTACCAGAGAGAGAGAGAGACAGGGGTTATCACACAGCCCCTACCAGAGAGAGAGAGAGAGACAGGGGTTATCACACAGCCCCTACCAGAGAGAGAGAGAGAGAGACAGGGGTTATCACACAGCCCCTACCAGAGAGAGAGAGAGACAGGGTTTATCACACAGCCCCTACCAGAGAGAGAAAGAGACAGGGGCTTTATCACACAGCCTCTACCAGAGAGAGAGAGAGAGACAGGGGTTATCACACAGCCCCTACCAGAGAGAGAGAGAGAGATAGGGGTTATCACACAGCCCCTACCAGAGAGAGAGAGAGACAGGGGTTATCACACAGCCCCTACCAGAGAGAGAGAGAGAGGTAGGGGTTATCACACAGCCCCTACCAGAGAGAGAGAGAGACAGGGGTTATCACACAGCCCCTACCAGAGAGAGAGAGACAGGGGTTATCACACAGCGCCTACCAGAGAGAGAGAGACAGGGGTTATCACACAGCCCCTACCAGAGAGAGAGAGAGACAGGGGTTATCACACATCCCCTACCAGAGAGAGAGAGAGATAGGGGTTATCACACAGCGCCTACCAGAGAGAGAGAGAGACAGGGGTTATCACACAGCCCCTACCAGAGAGAGAGAGAGACAGGGGTTATCACACTGCCCCTACCAGAGAGAGAGAGACAGGGGTTATCACACAGCCCCTACCAGAGAGAGAGAGAAACAGGGGTTATCACACTGCCCCTACCAGAGAGAGGGAGAGAGAGAGGGGTTATCACACTGCCCCTACCAGAGAGAGAGGGATACAGGGGTTATCACACAGCCCCTACCAGATAGAGAGAGACAGGGGTTATCACACAGCCCCTACCAGATAGAGAGAGACAGGGGTTATCACACAGCCCCTACCAGAGAGAGAGAGAGACAGGGGTTATCACACAGCCCCTACCAGAGAGAGAGAGACAGGGGTTATCACACAGCGCCTACCAGAGAGAGAGAGAGAGAGAGACAGGGGTTATCACACAGCCCCTACCAGAGAGAGAGGGATACAGGGGTTATCACACAGCCCCTACCAGAGAGAGAGAGAGAGAGACAGGGGTTATCACACAGCCCCTACCAGAGAGAGAAAGACAGGGGTTATCACACAGCCCATACCAGAGAGAGAGACAGGGGTTATCACACAGCGCCTACCAGAGAGAGAGAGAGACAGGGGTTATCACACAGCCCCTACCAGAGAGAGAGAGACAGGGGCTTTATCACACAGCCTCTACCAGAGAGAGAGAGAGAGATAGGGGTTATCACACAGCCCCTACCAGAGAGAGAGAGAGACAGGGGTTATCACACAGCCCCTACCAGAGAGAGAGAGACAGGGGTTATCACACAGCGCCTACCAGAGAGAGAGAGACAGGGGTTATCACACAGCCCCTACCAGAGAGAGAGAGAGACAGGGGTTATCACACATCCCCTACCAGAGAGAGAGAGAGACAGGGGTTATCACACAGCGCCTACCAGAGAGAGAGAGAGACAGGGGTTATCACACAGCCCCTACCAGAGAGAGAGAGAGACAGGGGTTATCACACAGCCCCTACCAGAGAGAGAGAGAGAGATAGGGGTTATCACACAGCGCCTACCAGAGAGAGAGAGAGACAGGGGTTATCACACAGCCCCTACCAGAGAGAGAGAGAGACAGGGGTTATCACACTGCCCCTACCAGAGAGAGAGAGACAGGGGTTATCACACAGCCCCTACCAGAGAGAGAGAGAAACAGGGGTTATCACACTGCCCCTACCAGAGAGAGGGAGAGAGAGAGGGGTTATCACACTGCCCCTACCAGAGAGAGAGGGATACAGGGGTTATCACACAGCCCCTACCAGATAGAGAGAGACAGGGGTTATCACACAGCCCCTACCAGATAGAGAGAGACAGGGGTTATCACACAGCCCCTACCAGAGAGAGAGAGAGACAGGGGTTATCACACAGCCCCTACCAGAGAGAGAGAGACAGGGGTTATCACACAGCGCCTACCAGAGAGAGAGAGAGAGAGAGACAGGGGTTATCACACAGCCCCTACCAGAGAGAGAGGGATACAGGGGTTATCACACAGCCCCTACCAGAGAGAGAGAGAGAGAGACAGGGGTTATCACACAGCCCCTACCAGAGAGAAAAAGACAGGGGTTATCACACAGCCCATACCAGAGAGAGAGACAGGGGTTATCACACAGCGCCTACCAGAGAGAGAGAGAGACAGGGGTTATCACACAGCCCCTACCAGAGAGAGAGAGACAGGGGCTTTATCACACAGCCTCTACCAGAGAGAGAGAGAGAGATAGGGGTTATCACACAGCCCCTACCAGAGAGAGAGAGAGACAGGGGTTATCACACAGCCCCTACCAGAGAGAGAGAGACAGGGGTTATCACACAGCGCCTACCAGAGAGAGAGAGACAGGGGTTATCACACAGCCCCTACCAGAGAGAGAGAGAGACAGGGGTTATCACACATCCCCTACCAGAGAGAGAGAGAGACAGGGGTTATCACACAGCGCCTACCAGAGAGAGAGAGAGACAGGGGTTATCACACAGCCCCTACCAGAGAGAGAGAGAGAGACAGGGGTTATCACACAGCCCCTACCAGAGAGAGAGAGAGAGATAGGGGTTATCACACAGCGCCTACCAGAGAGAGAGAGAGACAGGGGTTATCACACAGCCCCTACCAGAGAGAGAGAGAGACAGGGGTTATCACACTGCCCCTACCAGGGAGAGAGAGACAGGGGTTATCACACAGCCCCTACCAGAGAGAGAGAGAAACAGGGGTTATCACACTGCCCCTACCAGAGAGAGGGAGAGAGAGAGGGGTTATCACACTGCCCCTACCAGAGAGAGAGGGATACAGGGGTTATCACACAGCCCCTACCAGATAGAGAGAGACAGGGGTTATCACACAGCCCCTACCAGATAGAGAGAGACAGGGGTTATCACACAGCCCCTACCAGAGAGAGAGAGAGACAGGGGTTATCACACAGCCCCTACCAGAGAGAGAGAGACAGGGGTTATCATACAGCGCCTACCAGAGAGAGAGAGAGAGAGAGACAGGGGTTATCACACAGCCCCTACCAGAGAGAGAGGGATACAGGGGTTATCACACAGCCCCTACCAGAGAGAGAGAGAGAGAGACAGGGGTTATCACACAGCCCCTACCAGAGAGAGAGAGAGACAGGGGTTATCACACAGCCCCTACCAGAGAGAGAGAGACAGGGGTTATCACACAGCCCCTACCAGAGAGAGAAAGACAGGGGTTATCACACAGCCCCTACCAGAGAGAGAGACAGGGGTTATCACACAGCCCCTACCAGAGAGAGAAAGAGACAGGGGCTTTATCACACAGCCTCTACCAGAGAGAGAGAGAGAGACAGGGGTTATCACACAGCCCCTACCAGAGAGAGAGAGAGACAGGGGTTATCACACAGCCCCTACCAGAGAGAGAGAGAGACAGGGGTTATCACACAGCCCCTACCAGAGAGAGAGAGAGAGATAGGGGTTATCACACAGCCCCTACCAGAGAGAGAGAGAGAGAGATAGGGGTTATCACACAGCCCCTACCAGAGAGAGAAAGAGACAGGGGCTTTATCACACAGCCTCTACCAGAGAGAGAGAGAGAGACAGGGGTTATCACACAGCCCCTACCAGAGAGAGAGAGAGACAGGGGTTATCACACAGCCCCTACCAAAGAGAGAGAGAGACAGGGGTTATCACACAGCCCCTACCAGAGAGAGAGAGACAGATAGGGGTTATCACACAGCCCCTACCAGAGAGAGAGAGAGAGATAGGGGTTATCACACAGCCCCTACCAGAGAGAGAGAGAGACAGGGGTTATCACACAGCCCCTACCAGAGAGAGAGAGACAGGGGTTATCACACAGCCCCTACCAGAGAGAGAGAGAGAGAGACAGGGGTTATCACACAGCCCCTACCAGAGAGAGAGAGAGACAGGGGTTATCACACAGCCCCTACCAGAGAGAGAGAGACAGGGGTTATCACACAGCCCCTACCAGAGAGAGAAAGACAGGGGTTATCACACAGCCCATACCAGAGAGAGAGACAGGGGTTATCACACAGCGCCTACCAGAGAGAGAGAGAGACAGGGGTTATCACACAGCCCCTACCAGAGAGAGAGAGACAGGGGCTTTATCACACAGCCTCTACCAGAGAGAGAGAGAGAGATAGGGGTTATCACACAGCCCCTACCAGAGAGAGAGAGAGACAGGGGTTATCACACAGCCCCTACCAGAGAGAGAGAGACAGGGGTTATCACACAGCGCCTACCAGAGAGAGAGAGACAGGGGTTATCACACAGCCCCTACCAGAGAGAGAGAGAGACAGGGGTTATCACACATCCCCTACCAGAGAGAGAGAGAGACAGGGGTTATCACACAGCGCCTACCAGAGAGAGAGAGAGACAGGGGTTATCACACAGCCCCTACCAGAGAGAGAGAGAGAGACAGGGGTTATCACACAGCCCCTACCAGAGAGAGAGAGAGAGATAGGGGTTATCACACAGCGCCTACCAGAGAGAGAGAGAGACAGGGGTTATCACACAGCCCCTACCAGAGAGGGAGAGAGACAGGGGTTATCACACTGCCCCTACCAGAGAGAGAGAGACAGGGGTTATCACACAGCCCCTACCAGAGAGAGAGAGAAACAGGGGTTATCACACTGCCCCTACCAGAGAGAGGGAGAGAGAGAGGGGTTATCACACTGCCCCTACCAGAGAGAGAGGGATACAGGGGTTATCACACAGCCCCTACCAGATAGAGAGAGACAGGGGTTATCACACAGCCCCTACCAGATAGAGAGAGACAGGGGTTATCACACAGCCCCTACCAGAGAGAGAGAGAGACAGGGGTTATCACACAGCCCCTACCAGAGAGAGAGAGACAGGGGTTATCATACAGCGCCTACCAGAGAGAGAGAGAGAGAGAGACAGGGGTTATCACACAGCCCCTACCAGAGAGAGAGGGATACAGGGGTTATCACACAGCCCCTACCAGAGAGAGAGAGAGAGAGACAGGGGTTATCACACAGCCCCTACCAGAGAGAGAGAGAGACAGGGGTTATCACACAGCCCCTACCAGAGAGAGAGAGACAGGGGTTATCACACAGCCCCTACCAGAGAGAGAAAGACAGGGGTTATCACACAGCCCCTACCAGAGAGAGAGACAGGGGTTATCACACAGCCCATACCAGAGAGAGAGACAGGGGTTATCACACAGCGCCTACCAGAGAGAGAGAGAGAGACAGGGGTTATCACACAGCCCCTACCAGAGAGAGAAAGAGACAGGGGCTTTATCACACAGCCTCTACCAGAGAGAGAGAGAGAGACAGGGGTTATCACACAGCCCCTACCAGAGAGAGAGAGAGACAGGGGTTATCACACAGCCCCTACCAGAGAGAGAGAGAGACAGGGGTTATCACACAGCCCCTACCAGAGAGAGAGAGAGAGATAGGGGTTATCACACAGCCCCTACCAGAGAGAGAGAGAGAGAGATAGGGGTTATCACACAGCCCCTACCAGAGAGAGAAAGAGACAGGGGCTTTATCACACAGCCTCTACCAGAGAGAGAGAGAGAGACAGGGGTTATCACACAGCCCCTACCAGAGAGAGAGAGAGAGACAGGGGTTATCACACAGCCCCTACCAAAGAGAGAGAGAGACAGGGGTTATCACACAGCCCCTACCAGAGAGAGAGAGAGAGATAGGGGTTATTACACAACCCCTACCAGAGAGAGAGAGAGAGATAGGGGTTATCACACAGCCCCTACCAGAGAGAGAGAGAGACAGGGGTTATCACACAGCCCCTACCAGAGAGAGAGAGACAGGGGTTATCACACAGCCCCTACCAGAGAGAGAGAGAGACAGGGGTTATCACACATCCCCTACCAGAGAGAGAGAGAGACAGGGGTTATTACACAGCGCCTACCAGAGAGAGAGAGAGACAGGGGTTATCACACAGCCCCTACCAGAGAGAGAGAGAGACAGGGGTTATCACACAGCCCCTACCAGAGAGAGAGAGAGAGATAGGGGTTATCACACAGCGCCTACCAGAGAGAGAGAGAGACAGGGGTTATCACACAGCCCCTACCAGAGAGAGAGAGAGAGAGGTGTTATCACACTGCCCCTACCAGAGAGAGAGAGACAGGGGTTATCACACAGCCCCTACCAGAGAGAGAGAGAGACAGGGGTTATCACACTTCCCCTACCAGAGAGAGGGAGAGAGAGAGGGGTTATCACACTGCCCCTACCAGAGAGAGAGGGATACAGGGGTTATCACACAGCCCCTACCAGAGAGAGAGAGAGAGAGACAGGGGTTATCACACAGCCCCTACCAGAGAGAGAGAGAGAGAGACAGGGGTTATCACACAGCCCCTACCAGAGAGAGAGAGACAGGGGTTATCACACAGCGCCTACCAGAGAGAGAGAGAGAGACAGGGGTTATCACACAGCCCCTACCAGAGAGAGAGAGAGACAGGGGTTATCACACAGCCCCTACCAGAGAGAGAAAGACAGGGGTTATCACACAGCCCATACCAGAGAGAGAGACAGGGGTTATCACACAGCGCCTACCAGAGAGAGAGAGAGACAGGGGTTATCACACAGCCCCTACCAGAGAGAGAGAGAGAGAGACAGGGGTTATCACACAGCCCCTACCAGAGAGAGAGAGAGACAGGGGTTATCACACAGCCCCTACCAGAGAGAGAGAGAGAGATAGGGGTTATCACACAGTGCCTACCAGAGAGAGAGAGAGAGAGAGAGGGGTTATCACACAGCCCCTACCAGAGAGAGAGAGAGACAGGGGTTATCACACAGCCCCTACCAGAGAGAGAGAGAGAGATAGGGGTTATCACACAGTGCCTACCAGAGAGAGAGAGAGAGACAGGGGTTATCACACAGCCCCTACCAGAGAGAGAAAGAGACAGGGGCTTTATCACACAGCCTCTACCAGAGAGAGAGAGAGAGACAGGGGTTATCACACAGCCCCTACCAGAGAGAGAGAGAGACAGGGGTTATCACACAGCCCCTACCAGAGAGAGAGAGAGACAGGGGTTATCACACAGCCCCTACCAGAGAGAGAGAGAGAGATAGGGGTTATCACACAGCCCCTACCAGAGAGAGAGAGAGAGAGATAGGGGTTATCACACAGCCCCTACCAGAGAGAGAAAGAGACAGGGGCTTTATCACACAGCCTCTACCAGAGAGAGAGAGAGAGACAGGGGTTATCACACAGCCCCTACCAGAGAGAGAGAGAGAGAGGGGTTATCACACAGCCCCTACCAAAGAGAGAGAGAGACAGGGGTTATCACACAGCCCCTACCAGAGAGAGAGAGAGAGATAGGGGTTATCACACAGCCCCTACCAGAGAGAGAGAGAGAGATAGGGGTTATCACACAGCCCCTACCAGAGAGAGAGAGAGACAGGGGTTATCACACAGCCCCTACCAGAGAGAGAGAGACAGGGGTTATCACACAGCCCCTACCAGAGAGAGAGAGAGACAGGGGTTATCACACATCCCCTACCAGAGAGAGAGAGAGACAGGGGTTATTACACAGCGCCTACCAGAGAGAGAGAGAGACAGGGGTTATCACACAGCCCCTACCAGAGAGAGAGAGAGACAGGGGTTATCACACAGCCCCTACCAGAGAGAGAGAGAGAGATAGGGGTTATCACACAGCGCCTACCAGAGAGAGAGAGAGACAGGGGTTATCACACAGCCCCTACCAGAGAGAGAGAGAGAGAGGTGTTATCACACTGCCCCTACCAGAGAGAGAGAGACAGGGGTTATCACACAGCCCCTACCAGAGAGAGAGAGAGACAGGGGTTATCACACTTCCCCTACCAGAGAGAGGGAGAGAGAGAGGGGTTATCACACTGCCCCTACCAGAGAGAGAGGGATACAGGGGTTATCACACAGCCCCTACCAGAGAGAGAGAGAGAGAGACAGGGGTTATCACACAGCCCCTACCAGAGAGAGAGAGAGAGAGACAGGGGTTATCACACAGCCCCTACCAGAGAGAGAGAGACAGGGGTTATCACACAGCGCCTACCAGAGAGAGAGAGAGAGACAGGGGTTATCACACAGCCCCTACCAGAGAGAGAGAGAGACAGGGGTTATCACACAGCCCCTACCAGAGAGAGAAAGACAGGGGTTATCACACAGCCCATACCAGAGAGAGAGACAGGGGTTATCACACAGCGCCTACCAGAGAGAGAGAGAGACAGGGGTTATCACACAGCCCCTACCAGAGAGAGAGAGAGAGAGACAGGGGTTATCACACAGCCCCTACCAGAGAGAGAGAGAGACAGGGGTTATCACACAGCCCCTACCAGAGAGAGAGAGAGAGATAGGGGTTATCACACAGTGCCTACCAGAGAGAGAGAGAGAGAGAGGGGTTATCACACAGCCCCTACCAGAGAGAGAGAGAGACAGGGGTTATCACACAGCCCCTACCAGAGAGAGAGAGAGAGATAGGGGTTATCACACAGTGCCTACCAGAGAGAGAGAGAGAGAGAGGGGTTATCACACAGCCCCTACCAGAGAGAGAGAGAGACAGGGGTTATCACACAGCCCCTACCAGAGAGAGAGAGAGACAGGGGTTATCACACAGCCCCTACCAGAGAGAGAGAGAGACAGGGGTTATCACACAGCCCCTACCAGAGAGAGAGAGAGAGACAGGGGTTATCACACAGCCCCTACCAGAGAGAGAGAGAGAGAGACAGGGGTTATCACACAGCCCCTACCAGAGAGAGAGAGACAGGGGTTATCACACAGCCCCTACCAGAGAGAGAGAGACAGGGGTTATCACACAGCCCCTACCAGAGAGAGAGACAGGGGTTATCACACAGCCCCTACCAGAGAGAGAGAGACAGGGGTCATCACACAGCCCCTACCAGAGAGAGAGAGAGAGACAGGGGTTATCACACAGCCCCTACCAGAGAGAGAGAGAGACAGGGGTTATCACACAGCCCCTACCAGAGAGAGAAAGACAGGGGTTATCACACAGCCCATACCAGAGAGAGAGACAGGGGTTATCACACAGCGCCTACCAGAGAGAGAGAGAGACAGGGGTTATCACACAGCCCCTACCAGAGAGAGAGAGAGAGAGACAGGGGTTATCACACAGCCCCTACCAGAGAGAGAGAGAGACAGGGGTTATCACACATCCCTTACCAGAGAGAGAGAGAGAGACAGGGGTTATCACACAGCCAGAGAGGTGATGAATAAACCCATCTGTGCAGGAAGAGGAAAGGGAAGCGTTGCCAAAGGAATAGAACGCCTAGAGATGGTTCTTCTCTCATACCACCCACACAGCTTATGTTATATGGAGATAACCGAGGCAGAAATTAACAAGGTTCTGCCTACACATTTAGAAGAGGACAGTTGGGAAGATATGACAAAATAGTCTAAAAGCAGGAAGAAGAGGAAGACGGGTTCAAACTACAATCACCAGAACTCAGTAGCCAGGTCCGATAGGACTTCCTGAGGTCTCAGCAAACCCTCACCTTCCACTGTATCTCTGTTCCCACTTCACATCTTCCCCTCAAGCAATCAAGACATTCCACTGATCGGTCTTGTTGCTTCCAAAGACCCACACTCTATTCCTCCATGCTGCCATACGGGCTACTTGATATTTCCATCCTGTGTTTAGCCATGAGGAGGATGCTAGGCAAGTGTGGTCACTCTGGTACCAGGTCCAGATACCAGGTCCAGGTACCAGGTCCAGATACCAGGTCCAGATACCAGGTCCAGGTACCAGGTCCAGGTACCAGGTCCAGATACCAGGTCCAGATACCAGGTCCAGGTACCAGGTCCAGGTACCAGGTCCAGATACCAGGTCCAGATACCAGGTCCAGATACCAGGTCCAGGTACCAGGTCCAGATACCAGGTCCAGATACCAGGTCCAGATACCAGGTCCAGAGGCTTGTCCACTGACCATCACATACAAACCCAAACACACACACACACTGACCACAAGGAATCTCACGCCTGGACTATGCCTGATTCAACACTGTCCAGGGACATTAGCGTTCTCAATTGCCCTTTCAGAGGTCATATCCATCTGCACTGCCACCATCCAGCCTCCAATATGTTAAATCCCAGCCCACATTACACAAGAAGCCTCCCATTCAAATAAAGTAATGAAAAATAACTAAACTATAAAAGCGAACAAGAGCTCTGAGCAAAACAAAGCATATTTAATGAATGTTTCCTCGATTTCCTTCTTTCCATTTTTCCTCATTTTCTGTGCGTTATGGTTATATAGGTTTTTATCGCTGAAGAGACAGAATAGTTATGCTGCCACTATTTATTCATGCCATAGCAACTTGGCATCCAACAAGCTCAGTGTTCCAATTTAGCAGTCTGGATTCTGATTGAACGCCTTCTTTAATGATAGCCTTGCCCTACGACAGGTTGAATGAAAATGTGTAAACAAAACAATACATTATTATTAGGTCTGGCCAACATTGTGGATTCCCCCTCTATCGTTTCACTGATAGAGTACATATCATATCTATTGTTTCAATGATACAGTACATATCATTTATATTGTTTCACTGATACATTACATATCATATCTATTGTTTCACTGATACGGTACATATTATATATATATATATATATATATATATATATATATATATATATATATATATATATATATATATATATATATATATATATATATACAGTGGGGAGAACAAGTATTTTATACACTGCCGATTTTGCAGGTTTTCCTACTTACAAAGCATGTAGAGGTCTGTAATTGTTATCATAGGTACACTTCAACTGTGAGAGACGGAATATAAAATCCAGAAAATCACATTGTATGATTTTTAAGTAATTCATTTGCATTTTATTGCATGACATAAGTATTTGATCACCTACCAACCAGTAAGAATTCCGGCTCTCACAGACCTGTTAGTTTTTCTTTAAGAAGCCCTCCTGTTCTCCACTCATTACCTGTATTAACTGCACCTGTTTGAACTCGTTACCTGTATAAAAGACACCTGTCCACACACTCAATCAAACAGACTCCAACCTCTCCACAATGGCCGAGACCAGAGAGCTGTGTAAGGACATCAGGGATACAATTGTAGACCTGCACAAGGCTGGGATGGGCTACAGGACAATAGGCAAGCAGCTTGGTGAGAAGGCAACAACTGTTGGCGCAATTATTAGAAAATGGAAGAAGTTCAAGATGACGGTCAATCACCCTCGGTCTGGGGCTCCATGCAAGATATTGTTTCACTGATATACTACATTTCATATATATATATATATATATACAGTTGAATTTGGAAGTTTACATACAACTTAGCAAAATACATTTAAACTCAGTTTTTCACAATTCCTGACATTTAATCCTAGTAAAAATTCCCTGTTTTAGGTCAATTAGGAACACCACTTTATTTTCAGAAAGTGAAATGTCAGAGTAATAGTAGAGAGAATGATTTATTTCAGCTAATATTTATTTCATCAAATTCTTAGTAGGTCAGAAGTTTACATACACTCAATTAGTATTTGGTAGCATTGCCTTTACATTGTTTAACTTGGGTCAAATGTTTCGGGTAGCCTTCCACAAGCTTCCCACAATGAGTTGAGTGCATTTTGGCCCATTCCTCCTGACAGAGCTGTTGTAACTGAGACAGGTTTGTAGGCCTCCTTGCTCACACACACTTTTTCAGTTCTGCCCACAAATGTTCTATAGGATTGTGGTCAGGGCTTTGTGATGGCCACTCCAATACCTTGACTTTGTTGTCCTTAAGCCATTTTGCCACAACTTTGGAAGTATGCTTGGGGTCATTGTCTATTTGGAAGACCCATTTTCTACCAAGCTTTAACTTCCTGACTGATGTCTTGAGATGTTGCTTCAATATATCCACATAATTTTCCTTTCTCATGATGCCATCTATTTTGTGAAGTGCACCAGACCCTCCTGCAGCAAAGCACCCCCA
>NW_028162296.1:0-3000 GCF_964263955.1 Coregonus lavaretus | reverse complement strand
AGAAGACTAGCATTATAACCACTACAGGTTCAGGAGGTTCACCTTAGGTGTCCTGCAGCCAGAAGACTAGCATTATAACCACTACAGGTTCAGGAGGGTCACCTTAGGTGTCCTGCAGCCAGAAGACTAGCATTATAACCACTACAGGTTCAGGGGGTTCACCTTAGGTGTCCCGTGGCCAGAAGACTAGCATTATAACCACTACAGGTTCAGGGGGTTCACCTTAGGTGTCCTGCAGCCAGAAGACTAGCATTATAACCACTACAGGTTCAGGAGGGTCACCTTAGGTGTCCCGTGGCCAGAAGACTAGCATTATAACCACTACAGGTTCAGGAGGTTCACCTTAGGTGTCCTGCAGCCAGAAGACTAGCATTATAACCACTACAGGTTCAGGGGGTTCACCTTAGGTGTCCCGTGGCCAGAAGACTAGCATTATAACCACTACAGGTTCAGGAGGGTCACCTTAGGTGTCCTGCAGCCAGAAGACTAGCATTATAACCACTACAGGTTCAGGAGGGTCACCTTAGGTGTCCTGCTGCCAGAAGACTAGCATTATAACCACTACAGGTTCAGGAGGGTCACCTTAGGTGTCCCGTGGCCAGAAGACTAGCATTATAACCACTACAGGTTCAGGGGGTTCACCTTAGGTGTCCTGCAGCCAGAAGACTAGCATTATAACCACTACAGGTTCAGGAGGGTCACCTTAGGTGTCCTGCAGCCAGAAGACTAGCATTATAACCACTACAGGTTCAGGGGGTTCACCTTAGGTGTCCTGCAGCCAGAAGACTAGCATTATAACCACTACAGGTTCAGGAGGGTCACCTTAGGTGTCCTGCAGCCAGAAGACTAGCATTATAACCACTACAGGTTCAGGAGGGTCACCTTAGGTGTCCTGCAGCCAGAAGACTAGCATTATAACCACTACAGGTTCAGGGGGTTCACCTTAGGTGTCCTGCAGCCAGAAGACTAGCATTATAACCACTACAGGTTCAGGAGGTTCACCTTAGGTGTCCTGCAGCCAGAAGACTAGCATTATAACCACTACAGGTTCAGGGGGGTCACCTTAGGTGTCCTGCAGCCAGAAGACTAGCATTACAACCACTACAGGTTCAGGGGGTTCACCTTAGGTGTCCTGCAGCCAGAAGACTAGCATTATAACCACTACAGGTTCAGGGGGTTCATCTTAGGTGTCCCGTGGCCAGAAGACTAGCATTATAACCACTACAGGTTCAGGGGGTTCACCTTAGGTGTCCTGCAGCCAGAAGACTAGCATTATAACCACTACAGGTTCAGGAGGTTATTGTGGGCTCGAGCAGGAAACCACAGGGGAGCTCGGGGGTAACTGTGTATAGGTTGTCCTTACTCAGACGAAGTGCCAAACCCCTGCTTTCAGCAAAAAATGTCATTTAATGAAATGAGTCTTAGCTGAAACCCTATACCCGGGACTTAGCGAGTGTGACTCACCCGTGAAGGTGTTGTCCGGTCAACTGAAAAGGGAGGACCAGCCGCTAGCAGCAGTGTCTGAGATTATGCCGCGCTTATAAATATACATTGAACAAAAATACAAACGCAACAAGCAACAATTTCAAAGATTTTACAGTTCATATAAGGAAATCAGTCATTTGAAAGAAATTATTTAGGCCCTAATCTATGGATTTCACATGACTGGGCAGGGGAGCAGCCATGTGTGGGCCTGGGAGGATATAGGCCCACCCACTGGGGAGCCAGGCCCAGCCAATCAGAATGAGTTTTTCCCCACAAAAGGGCTTTAGTACAGACAGAAATAATCCTCAGCACCCCTTCCCCCCCCCTCAGATGATCCTGCAGGTGAAGAAGCTGGATGTGAAGGTCCTGGGCTGGCGTGGTCACCGTGGTCTGGGGAGGTCCTGGGCTGGCGTGGTCACCGTGGTCTGGGGAGGTCCTGGGCTGGCGTGGTCACCGTGGTCTGGGGAGGTCCTGGGCTGGCGTGGTCACCGTGGTCTGCGGTTGTGAGGCCGGTTGGACATACTGCCAAATTCTCTAAAACAACATTTGAGGTGGCTTATGGTAAAGAAATGAACATTAATTCTCTGGCAACAGCTCTGGTGGACATTCCTGCAGTCAGCATGCCAATTGCACGCTCCCTCTAAACTTGAGACATCTGTGGCATTGTGTTGTGTGACAAAACTGCACATTTTAGAGTGGCCTTTTATTGTCCCCAGCACAAGGTGCACCTGTGTAATGATCATGCTGTTTAATCAGCTTCTTGATATGCCACACCTGTCAGGTGGATGGATTATCTTGGCAATGGAGAAATGCTCACTAACAGGGATGTAAACGAACTTGTGCACAAAATGTTGTGTGAATGGACAATTTCTGGGATCTTTTATTTGAGCTCAATAAAAGGTAGGACATTTACGTTTACATTTTAGTCATTTAGCAGACGCTCTTATCCAGAGCGACTTACAGTTAGTGAGTGCATACATTTTCATACTGGACCAACTCTTTACATGTTGTGTTGATATTTTTTCATCGGTATAGTATTAACCCGTGGCTGAACGCATCCTGAAATGCGAGATAACATGTAGTAAGTGCAGAGCGGACTATAAATACATATTGGATTGCTTGTTGATGTTGTACACAAAAAATACAAGAAGTGCAGCCAACAAGTGCTCAGCATATGTGGGAATTCCTTCAAGACTGTTGGAAAAGCATTCCAGGTGAAGCTGGTTGAGAGAATGCCAAGAGTTTGCAAAGCTGTCATCAAGGCAAAGGGTGGCTACTTTGAAGAATCTCAAATATAAAATATATTTTGATTTGTTTAACACTTTTTTGGTTACTACATGATTCCATATGTGTTATTTCATAGTTTTGATGTCTTCACTTTTATTCTACAACGTAAAAAATAGTAATAAATTGAATGAGTAGGTGTATCCAAACTGTTGACTGGTAGTGTAGTTCTATTTCATTTGATGATTTTTCTCTTCCTCAGAGTAGAAATGTTGTTCACTGAGTTGGGAA
>NW_028162297.1:0-19333 GCF_964263955.1 Coregonus lavaretus | reverse complement strand
TATAGTATCTACTATATACAGGTCAGGTGTTATATTATCGACTATATACAGGTCAGGTGTTTATAGTATCTACTATTACAGGTCAGGTGTTACATTATTACTATATACAGGTCAGGTGTTATATTATCTACTATATACAGGTCAGGTGTTATATTATCTACTATATACAGGTCAGGTGTTATATTATCTACTATATACAGGTCAGGTGTTATATTATCTACTATATACAGGTCAGGTGTTATATTATCTACTATATACAGGTCAGTGTTATATTATCTACTATATACAGGTCAGGTGTTATAGTATCTACTATATACAGGTCAGGTGTTATAGTATCTACTATATACAGGTCAGGTGTTATAGTATCTACTATATACAGGTCAGGTGTTATATTATCGACTATATACAGGTCAGGTGTTATATTATCTACTATATACAGGTCAGGTGTTATAGTATCTACTATATACAGGTCAGGTGTTATAGTATCTACTATATACAGGTCAGGTGTTATATTATCTACTATATACAGGTCAGGTGTTATAGTATCTACTATATACAGGTCAGGTGTTATATTATCTACTATATACAGGTCAGGTGTTATATTATCTACTATATACAGGTCAGGTGTTATATTATCTACTATATACAGGTCAGGTGTTATATTATCTACTATATACAGGTCAGGTGTTATATTATCTACTATATACAGGTCAGGTGTTATATTATCTACTATATACAGGTCAGGTGTTATAGTATCTACTATATACAGGTCAGGTGTTATATTATCTACTATATACAGGTCAGGTGTTATAGTATCTACTATATACAGGTCAGGTGTTATATTATCTACTATATACAGGTCAGGTGTTATATTATCTACTATATACAGGTCAGGTGTTATATTATCTACTATATACAGGTCAGGTGTTATATTATCTACTATATACAGGTCAGGTGTTATATTATCTACTATATACAGGTCAGGTGTTATATTATCTACTATATACAGGTCAGGTGTTATATTATCTACTATATACAGGTCAGGTGTTATAGTATCTACTATATACAGGTCAGGTGTTATAGTATCTACTATATACAGGTCAGGTGTTATATTATCTACTATATACAGGTCAGGTGTTATATTATCTACTATATACAGGTCAGGTGTTATATTATCTACTATATACAGGTCAGATGTTATAGTATCTACTATATACAGGTCAGGTGTTATAGTATCTACTATATACAGGTCAGGTGTTATATTATCTACTATATACAGGTCAGGTGTTATATTATCTACTATATACAGGTCAGGTGTTATAGTATCTACTATATACAGGTCAGGTGTTATATTATCTACTATATACAGGTCAGGTGTTATATTATCTACTATATACAGGTCAGGTGTTATAGTATCTACTATATACAGGTCAGTGTTATAGTATCTACTATATACAGGTCAGGTGTTATAGTATCTACTATATACAGGTCAGGTGTTATAGTATCTACTATATACTGGTCAGGTGTTATATTATCTACTATATACAGGTCAGGTGTATATTATCTACTATATACAGGTCAGGTGTTATATTATCTACTATATACAGGTCAGGTGTTATAGTATCTACTATATACAGGTCAGGTGTTATAGTATCTACTATATACAGGTCAGGTGTTATATTATCTACTATATACAGGTCAGGTGTATATTATCTACTATATACAGGTCAGGTGTTATATTATCTACTATATACAGGTCAGGTGTTATAGTATCTACTATATACAGGTCAGGTGTTATATTATCTACTATATACAGGTCAGGTGTTATAGTATCTACTATATACAGGTCAGGTGTTATAGTATCTACTATATACAGGTCAGGTGTTATAGTATCTACTATATACAGGTCAGGTGTTATAGTATCTACTATATACAGGTCAGGTGTTATAGTATCTACTATATACAGGTCAGGTGTTATATTATCTACTATATACAGGTCAGGTGTTATAGTATCTACTATATACAGGTCAGGTGTTATAGTATCTACTATATACAGGTCAGGTGTTATATTATCTACTATATACAGGTCAGGTGTTATAGTATCTACTATATACATGTCAGGTGTTATAGTATCTACTATATACAGGTCAGGTGTTATAGTATCTACTATATACAGGTCAGGTGTTATAGTATCTACTATATACAGGTCAGGTGTTATAGTATCTACTATATACAGGTCAGGTGTTATATTATCTACTATATACAGGTCAGGTGTTATATTATCTACTATATACAGGTCAGGTGTTATAGTATCTACTATATACAGGTCAGGTGTTATATTATCTACTATATACAGGTCAGGTGTTATAGTATCTACTATATACAGGTCAGGTGTTATAGTATCTACTATATACAGGTCAGGTGTTATAGTATCTACTATATACAGGTCAGGTGTTATAGTATCTACTATATACAGGTCAGGTGTAGTGTTATATTATCTACTATATACAGGTCAGGTGTTATATTATCTACTATATACAGGTCAGGTGTAGTGTTATAGTATCTACTATATACAGGTCAGGTGTTATAGTATCTACTATATACAGGTCAGGTGTTATATTATCTACTATATACAGGTCAGGTGTTATAGTATCTACTATATACAGGTCAGGTGTTATATTATCTACTATATACAGGTCAGGTGTTATATTATCTACTATATACAGGTCAGGTGTTATATTATCTACTATATACAGGTCAGGTGTTATAGTATCTACTATATACAGGTCAGGTGATATATTATCTACTATATACAGGTCAAGTGTTATAGTATCTACTATATACAGGTCAGGTGTTATATTATCTACTATATACAGGTCAGGTGTTATATTATCTACTATATACAGGTCAGGTGTTATAGTATCTACTATATACAGGTCAGGTGTTATATTATCTACTATATACAGGTCAGGTGTTATAGTATCTACTATATACAGGTCAGGTGTTATATTATCTACTATATACAGGTCAGGTGTTATATTATCTACTATATACAGGTCAGGTGTAGTGTTATATTATCTACTATATATAGGTCAGGTGTTATATTATCTACTATATACAGGTCAGGTGTTCTAGTATCTACTATATACAGGTCAGGTGTTATATTATCTACTATATACAGGTCAGGTGTTATATTATCTACTATATACAGGTCAGGTGTTATATTATCTACTATATACAGGTCAGATGTTATAGTATCTACTATATACAGGTCAGGTGTTATAGTATCTACTATATACAGGTCAGGTGTTATATTATCTACTATATACAGGTCAGGTGTTATATTATCTACTATATACAGGTCAGGTGTTATAGTATCTACTATATACAGGTCAGGTGTTATATTATCTACTATATACAGGTCAGGTGTTATATTATCTACTATATACAGGTCAGGTGTTATAGTATCTACTATATACAGGTCAGGTGTTATAGTATCTACTATATACAGGTCAGGTGTTATAGTATCTACTATATACAGGTCAGGTGTTATAGTATCTACTATATACTGGTCAGGTGTTATATTATCTACTATATACAGGTCAGGTGTATATTATCTACTATATACAGGTCAGGTGTTATATTATCTACTATATACAGGTCAGGTGTTATAGTATCTACTATATACAGGTCAGGTGTTATAGTATCTACTATATACAGGTCAGGTGTTATATTATCTACTATATACAGGTCAGGTGTATATTATCTACTATATACAGGTCAGGTGTTATATTATCTACTATATACAGGTCAGGTGTTATAGTATCTACTATATACAGGTCAGGTGTTATATTATCTACTATATACAGGTCAGGTGTTATAGTATCTACTATATACAGGTCAGGTGTTATAGTATCTACTATATACAGGTCAGGTGTTATAGTATCTACTATATACAGGTCAGGTGTTATAGTATCTACTATATACAGGTCAGGTGTTATAGTATCTACTATATACAGGTCAGGTGTTATATTATCTACTATATACAGGTCAGGTGTTATAGTATCTACTATATACAGGTCAGGTGTTATAGTATCTACTATATACAGGTCAGGTGTTATATTATCTACTATATACAGGTCAGGTGTTATAGTATCTACTATATACATGTCAGGTGTTATAGTATCTACTATATACAGGTCAGGTGTTATAGTATCTACTATATACAGGTCAGGTGTTATAGTATCTACTATATACAGGTCAGGTGTTATAGTATCTACTATATACAGGTCAGGTGTTATATTATCTACTATATACAGGTCAGGTGTTATATTATCTACTATATACAGGTCAGGTGTTATAGTATCTACTATATACAGGTCAGGTGTTATAGTATCTACTATATACAGGTCAGGTGTTATATTATCTACTATATACAGGTCAGGTGTTATAGTATCTACTATATACAGGTCAGGTGTTATATTATTTACTATATACAGGTCAGGTGTTATATTATCTACTATATACAGGTCAGGTGTTATAGTATCTACTATATACAGGTCAGGTGTTATAGTATCTACTATATACAGGTCAGGTGTTATAGTATCTACTATATAAAGGTCAGGTGTTATAGTATCTACTATATACAGGTCAGGTGTTATATTATCTACTATATACAGGTCAGGTGTTATAGTATCTACTATATACAGGTCAGGTGTTATAGTATCTACTATATACAGGTCAGGTGTTATAGTATCTACTATATACAGGTCAGGTGTTATAGTATCTACTATATACAGGTCAGGTGTAGTGTTATATTATCTACTATATACAGGTCAGGTGTTATATTATCTACTATATACAGGTCAGGTGTAGTGTTATAGTATCTACTATATACAGGTCAGGTGTTATAGTATCTACTATATACAGGTCAGGTGTTATATTATCTACTATATACAGGTCAGGTGTTATAGTATCTACTATATACAGGTCAGGTGTTATATTATCTACTATATACAGGTCAGGTGTTATATTATCTACTATATACAGGTCAGGTGTTATATTATCTACTATATACAGGTCAGGTGTTATAGTATCTACTATATATAGGTCAGGTGATATATTATCTACTATATACAGGTCAAGTGTTATAGTATCTACTATATACAGGTCAGGTGTTATATTATCTACTATATACAGGTCAGGTGTTATATTATCTACTATATACAGGTCAGGTGTTATAGTATCTACTATATACAGGTCAGGTGTTATATTATCTACTATATACAGGTCAGGTGTTATAGTATCTACTATATACAGGTCAGGTGTTATATTATCTACTATATACAGGTCAGGTGTTATATTATCTACTATATACAGGTCAGGTGTAGTGTTATATTATCTACTATATATAGGTCAGGTGTTATATTATCTACTATATACAGGTCAGGTGTTCTAGTATCTACTATATACAGGTCAGGTGTTATATTATCTACTATATACAGGTCAGGTGTTATATTATCTACTATATACAGGTCAGGTGTTATAGTATGTACTATATACAGGTCAGGTGTTATATTATCTACTATATACAGGTCAGGTGTTATAGTATCTACTATATACAGGTCAGGTGTTATATTATCTACTATAAACAGGTCAGGTGTTATAGTATCTACTATATACAGGTCAGGTGTTATAGTATCTACTATATACAGGTCAGGTGTTATATTATCTACTATATACAGGTCAGGTGTTATAGTATCTACTATATACAGGTCAGGTGTTATATTATCTACTATATACAGGTCAGGTGTTATATTATCTACTATATACAGGTCAGGTGTAGTGTTATATTATCTACTATATATAGGTCAGGTGTTATATTATCTACTATATACAGGTCAGGTGTTATAGTATCTACTATATACAGGTCAGGTGTTATAGTATCTACTATATACAGGTCAGGTGTTATATTATCTACTATATACAGGTCAGGTGTTATATTATCTACTATATACAGGTCAGGTGTTATAGTATCTACTATATATAGGTCAGGTGTTATATTATCTACTATATACAGGTCAGGTGTTATATTATCTACTATATACAGGTCAGGTGTTATAGTATCTACTATATACAGGTCAGGTGTTATATTATCTACTATATACAGGTCAGGTGTTATATTATCTACTATATACAGGTCAGGTGTTATATTATCTACTATATACAGGTCAGGTGTTATAGTATCTACTATATACAGGTCAGGTGTTATAGTATCTACTATATATAGGTCAGGTGTTATATTATCTAATATATACAGGTCAGGTGTTCTAGTATCTACTATATACAGGTCAGGTGTTATATTATCTACTATATACAGGTCAGGTGTTATATTATCTACTATATACAGGTCAGGTGTTATAGTATCTACTATATACAGGTCAGGTGTTATATTATCTACTATATACAGGTCAGGTGTTATATTATCTACTATATACAGGTCAGGTGTTATAGTATCTACTATATATAGGTCAGGTGTTATATTATCTACTATATACAGGTCAGGTGTTATATTATCTACTATATACAGGTCAGGTGTTATAGTATCTACTATATACAGGTCAGGTGTTATATTATCTACTATATACAGGTCAGGTGTTATATTATCTACTATATACAGGTCAGGTGTTATATTATCTACTATATACAGGTCAGGTGTTATAGTATCTACTATATACAGGTCAGGTGTTATAGTATCTACTATATATAGGTCAGGTGTTATATTATCTACTATATACAGGTCAGGTGTTATAGTATCTACTATATACAGGTCAGGTGTTATATTATCTACTATATACAGGTCAGGTGTTATATTATCTACTATATACAGGTCAGGTGTTATAGTATCTACTATATACAGGTCAGGTGTTATATTATCTACTATATACAGGTCAGGTGTTATAGTATCTACAATATACAGGTCAGGTGTTATATTATCTACTATATACAGGTCAGGTGTTATAGTATCTACTATATACAGGTCAGGTGTTATATTATCTACTATATACAGGTCAGGTGTTATATTATCTACTATATACAGGTCAGGTGTTATAGTATCTACTATATACAGGTCAGGTGTTATAGTATCTACAATATACAGGTCAGGTGTTATAGTATCTACTATATACAGGTCAGGTGTTATAGTATCTACTATATACAGGTCAGGTGTTATATTATCTACTATATACAGGTCAGGTGTTATAGTATCTACTATATACAGGTCAGGTGTTATATTATCTACTATATACAGGTCAGGTGTTATAGTATCTACTATATACAGGTCAGGTGTTATAGTATCTACTATATACAGGTCAGGTGTTATAGTATCTACTATATACAGGTCAGGTGTAGTGTTATATTATCTACTATATACAGGTCAGGTGTTATATTATCTACTATATACAGGTCAGGTGTTATATTATCTACTATATACAGGTCAGGTGTTATATTATCTACTATATACAGGTCAGGTGTTATATTATCTACTATATACAGGTCAGGTGTTATATTATCTACTATATACAGGTCAGGTGTTATATTATCTACTATATACAGGTCAGGTGTTATATTATCTACTATATACAGGTCAGGTGTTATAGTATCTACTATATACAGGTCAGGTGTTATAGTATCTACTATATACAGGTCAGGTGTTATAGTATCTACTATATACAGGTCAGGTGTTATAGTATCTACTATATACAGGTCAGGTGTTATATTATCTACTATATACAGGTCAGGTGTTATATTATCTACTATATACAGGTCAGGTGTTATAGTATCTACTATATACAGGTCAGGTGTTATAGTATCTACTATATACAGGTCAGGTGTTATATTATCTACTATATACAGGTCAGGTGTTATATTATCTACTATATACAGGTCAGGTGTTATATTATCTACTATATACAGGTCAGGTGTTATATTATCTACTATATACATGTCAGGTTTTATATTATCTACTATATACAGGTCAGGTGTTATATTATCTACTATATACAGGTCAGGTGTTATATTATCTACTATATACAGGTCAGATGTTATAGTATCTACTATATACAGGTCAGGTGTTATAGTATCTACTATATACAGGTCAGGTGTTATATTATCTACTATATACAGGTCAGGTGTTATAGTATCTACTATATACAGGTCAGGTGTTATATTATCTACTATATACAGGTCAGGTGTTATAGTATCTACTATATACAGGTCAGGTGTTATAGTATCTACTATATACAGGTCATGTGTTATATTATCTACTATATACAGGTCAGGTGTTATAGTATCTACTATATACAGGTCAGGTGTTATAGTATCTACTATATACAGGTCAGGTGTTATATTATCTACTATATACAGGTCAGGTGTTATAGTATCTACTATATACAGGTCAGGTGTTATAGTATCTACTATATACAGGTCAGGTGTTATAGTATCTACTATATACAGGTCAGGTGTTATAGTATCTACTATATACAGGTCAGGTGTTATAGTATCTACTATATACAGGTCAGGTGTTATATTATCTACTATATACAGGTCAGGTGTTATATTATCTACTATATACAGGTCAGGTGTTATAGTATCTACTATATACAGGTCAGGTGTTATATTATCTACTATATACAGGTCAGGTGTTATAGTATCTACTATATACAGGTCAGGTGTTATAGTATCTACTATATACAGGTCAGGTGTTATAGTATCTACTATATACAGGTCAGGTGTAGTGTTATATTATCTACTATATACAGGTCAGGTGTTATATTATCTACTATATACAGGTCAGGTGTTATATTATCTACTATATACAGGTCAGGTGTTATATTATCTACTATATACAGGTCAGGTGTTATATTATCTACTATATACAGGTCAGGTGTTATATTATCTACTATATACAGGTCAGGTGTTATATTATCTACTATATACAGGTCAGGTGTTATAGTATCTACTATATACAGGTCAGGTGTTATAGTATCTACTATATACAGGTCAGGTGTTATAGTATCTACTATATACAGGTCAGGTGTTATAGTATCTACTATATACAGGTCAGGTGTTATATTATCTACTATATACAGGTCAGGTGTTATATTATCTACTATATACAGGTCAGGTGTTATAGTATCTACTATATACAGGTCAGGTGTTATAGTATCTACTATATACAGGTCAGGTGTTATATTATCTACTATATACAGGTCAGGTGTTATATTATCTACTATATACAGGTCAGGTGTTATATTATCTACTATATACAGGTCAGGTGTTATATTATCTACTATATACATGTCAGGTTTTATATTATCTACTATATACAGGTCAGGTGTTATATTATCTACTATATACAGGTCAGGTGTTATATTATCTACTATATACAGGTCAGATGTTATAGTATCTACTATATACAGGTCAGGTGTTATAGTATCTACTATATACAGGTCAGGTGTTATATTATCTACTATATACAGGTCAGGTGTTATAGTATCTACTATATACAGGTCAGGTGTTATATTATCTACTATATACAGGTCAGGTGTTATAGTATCTACTATATACAGGTCAGGTGTTATAGTATCTACTATATACAGGTCATGTGTTATATTATCTACTATATACAGGTCAGGTGTTATAGTATCTACTATATACAGGTCAGGTGTTATAGTATCTACTATATACAGGTCAGGTGTTATATTATCTACTATATACAGGTCAGGTGTTATAGTATCTACTATATACAGGTCAGGTGTTATAGTATCTACTATATACAGGTCAGGTGTTATAGTATCTACTATATACAGGTCAGGTGTTATAGTATCTACTATATACAGGTCAGGTGTTATAGTATCTACTATATACAGGTCAGGTGTTATATTATCTACTATATACAGGTCAGGTGTTATATTATCTACTATATACAGGTCAGGTGTTATAGTATCTACTATATACAGGTCAGGTGTTATAGTATCTACTATATACAGGTCAGGTGTTATATTATCTACTATATACAGGTCAGGTGTTATAGTATCTACTATATACAGGTCAGGTGTTATATTATCTACTATATACAGGTCAGGTGTTATATTATCTACTATATACAGGTCAGGTGTTATAGTATCTACTATATACAGGTCAGGTGTTATAGTATCTACTATATACAGGTCAGGTGTTATATTATCTACTATATAAAGGTCAGGTGTTATAGTATCTACTATATACAGGTCAGGTGTTATATTATCTACTATATACAGGTCAGGTGTTATAGTATCTACTATATACAGGTCAGGTGTAGTGTTATAGTATCTACTATATACAGGTCAGGTGTTATATTATCTACTATATACAGGTCAGGTGTTATATTATCTACTATATACAGGTCAGGTGTTATATTATCTACTATATACAGGTCAGGTGTTATATTATCTACTATATACAGGTCAGGTATTATATTATCTACTATATACAGGTCAGGTGTTATAGTATCTACTATATACAGGTCAGGTGTTTTATTATCTACTATATACAGGTCAGGTGTAGTGTTATAGTATCTACTATATACAGGTCAGGTGTTATATTATCTACTATATACAGGTCAGGTGTAGTGTTATAGTATCTACTATATACAGGTCAGGTGTTATATTATCTACTATATACAGGTCAGGTGTTATAGTATCTACTATATACAGGTCAGGTGTTATATTATCTACTATATACAGGTCAGGTGTTTTATTATCTACTATATACAGGTCAGGTGTAGTGTTATAGTATCTACTATATACAGGTCAGGTGTTATATTATCTACTATATACAGGTCAGGTGTAGTGTTATAGTATCTACTATATACAGGTCAGGTGTTATATTATCTACTATATACAGGTCAGGTGTTATAGTATCTACTATATACAGGTCAGGTGTTATATTATCTACTATATACAGGTCAGGTGTAGTGTTATAGTATCTACTATATACAGGTCAGGTGTTATATTATCTACTATATACAGGTCAGGTGTTATATTATCTACTATATACAGGTCAGGTGTTATATTATCTACTATATACAGGTCAGGTGTTATAGTATCTACTATATACAGGTCAGGTGTTATATTATCTACTATATACAGGTCAGGTGTTATAGTATCTACTATATACAGGTCAGGTGTTATAGTATCTACTATATACAGGTCAGGTGTTATAGTATCTACTATATACAGGTCAGGTGTTATATTATCTACTATATACAGGTCAGGTGTTATATTATCTACTATATACAGGTCAGGTGTTATAGTATCTACTATATACAGGTCAGGTGTTATAGTATCTACTATATACAGGTCAGGTGTTATAGTATCTACTATATACAGGTCAGGTGTTATAGTATCTACTATATACAGGTCAGGTGTTATAGTATCTACTATATACAGGTCAGGTGTTATATTATCTACTATATACAGGTCAGGTGTTATAGTATCTACTATATACAGGTCAGGTGTTATATTATCTACTATATACAGGTCAGGTGTTATATTATCTACTATATACAGGTCAGGTGTTATATTATCTACTATATACAGGTCAGGTGTTTTATTATCTACTATATACAGGTCAGGTGTTATAGTATCTACTATATACAGGTCAGGTGTTATATTATCTACTATATACAGGTCAGGTGTTATATTATCTACTATATACAGGTCAGGTGTTATAGTATCTACTATATACAGGTCAGGTGTAGTGTTATATTGTCTACTACAACATTTACCAACATATTCAAATAATGATTAACATATTTTCATTAAAAACATTATTTTGATTAATTTATTCATACCATTTCATCCTTCCACGAG
This sequence comes from Coregonus lavaretus, assembly GCF_964263955.1. Lineage (NCBI taxonomy): Eukaryota > Metazoa > Chordata > Actinopteri > Salmoniformes > Salmonidae > Coregonus > Coregonus lavaretus. The sequence continues at coordinate 7,421 of NW_028162297.1, read as the reverse complement.
ATATAGTCCCGACACAGATCTAGGGTTGCGACCCAAGCCGGCTGGTCGTTCGTTTTATCGGTTTGGTTGCTAGAGACCCAGTCATTCAGTCTTTTTGTTCTGTATCTATGGAAGTGACCCAGTCATTCAGTCTTTTTGTTCTGTATCTATAGATGCGACCCAGTCATTCAGTCTTTTTGTTCTCTATCTATGGAAGTGACCCAGTCGTTCAGTCTTTTTGTTCTGTATCTATGGACGCGACCCAGTCGTTCGTTCTAAATGTTCCATTGCCATACTGGCTGGCAACGTTCTTATCCCTTGCTTGCTAGCTAGCCAACTACGGCGAATTTACAGTCACATCAAACAGAATAACAGCAAAGTAGCTGCATTTGCGTTTGTTTATGCTGTTTTCTAGTGACATTTATTTGGATACATCCATAACAATGAGCTAATGATGCGCGATTTCACCTGGCATAGAAAATGTGCTCTCTCGTCAGGACACTGTTGTTCAGAGGAGCTACACGGCTAACACAATCACTTCAAACTGAAGCTGGAAAGACTGCAAACTAGCTGCCTTTCTACTATGGCACATTTCACTGCACCTATCTGGTGTAGTAACGTCATCTTGAGGTGTATTTCAGTGTGATGTCTGCATAGTGTTGTATTTAGCCAGGTGTTGGTAACGTCATCTTGAGGTGTATTTCAGTGTGATGTCTGCATAGTGTTGTATTTAGCCAGGTGTTGGTAACGTCATCTTGAGGTGTATTTCAGTGTGATGTCTGCATAGTGTTGTATTTAGCCAGGTGTTAGTAACGTCATCTTGAGGTGTATTTCAGTGTGATGTCTGCATAGTGTTGTATTTAGCCAGGTGTTAGTAACGTCATCTTGAGGTGTATTTCAGTGTGATGTCTGCATAGTGTTGTATTTAGCCAGGTGTTAGTAACGTCATCTTGAGGTGTATTTCAGTGTGATGTCTGCATAGTGTTGTATTTAGCCAGGTGTGGTAACTTGTTTGTACCTCAGTTTGCTCTTGAGGGCGGACACCTCCCTACTGAGGGTGTCGTTGGCCTCGGAGGCCTCGTCCAGTTCCCTCTGTAACTTCCTGCGTCCCGCGGCAACCCGTTGAGACTCCTCCTCCGCCTCCTCCAGCTGACGCTTCAGCTGCTTCACACGCACGTTAGCCTTCTCCGCCTAGACACACACACACACAGACACAGACACACACACACACACACACACACACACACACACACACACAGACACAGACACAGACACAGACACAGACACAGACACACACACACACACACACACACACACACACACACACACACACACACACACACACACACAGACACACACACACACACACACACACACACACACACACACACACACACACACACACACGAGCAGGGGGGAATTATGGAGGAAGGAGGCCAAAAAGCTAACTAAAAAATACATTTTAAAATGAAAGGATATGTGGTGGTGTGTGTGTATATGTGTGTGTGTGTATATGTGAGTGTGTGTGTGTATGTATGTGTCTGTGTGTATATGTGTGCGTGTGTGTGTGTATATGTATGTGTGTGTATATGTGTGTGTGTATATGTGTATGTGTGTATATGTATATGTGTTTGTGTGTGTATATGTGTGTGTGTGTGTGTATATGTGTGTGTGTGTGTGTGTGTGTGTGTGTGTGTGTGTGTGTTACCTGGTCCTTGTACTGCTCTGCCTGTTTCCTCTCATCCTCCATCTGGATGGTCAGATCCTTCAGTTTCTTCTCTTTCTGACGCATCCCTTTAGCGCTGGCCTGTCTCTCTCTGGACACACAACAAGCCAGAACCTTACAGCGGTCTCTCTCTGGACACACAACAAGCCAGAACCTTACAGCGGTCTCTCTCTGGACACACAACAAGCCAGAACCTTACAGCAGTCTCTCTCTGGACAACACAACAAACCAGAACCTTACAGCGGTCTCTCTCTGGACAACACAACAAGCCAGAACCTTACAGCGGTCTCTCTCTGGACACAACAAGCCAGAACCTTACAGCGGTCTCTCTCTGGACACAACAAGCCAGAACCTTACAGCGGTCTCTCTCTGGACACACAACAAGCCAGAACCTTACAGCGGTCTCTCTCTGGACAACACAACAAGCCAGAACCTTACAGCGGTCTCTCTCTGGACACAACAAGCCAGAACCTTACAGCGGTCTCTCTCTGGACACAACAAGCCAGAACCTTACAGCGGTCTCTCTCTGGACACACAACAAGCCAGAACCTTACAGCGGTCTCTCTCTGGACAACACAACAAGCCAGAACCTTACAGCTGATATATTTTCCGTCCTGTCTACTGCCTGGAGACCATTACAAGACACTGTAATTAAGTTATTTTATGAGATGTTTTTCTATTTAACCTTTATTTAGGCAGGGAGTCCCATTGATGTCCTCTACCAACAATCTGAATTGCCTGAAAGGTACCAATGCGTCCAACTGTAATGATGACCGCACTATCCATTCCATCACTATAGTATTACAACTATTGGACTTATACAGTTTATTAGGTACACCCATCTAGTTCCAGGCCAGTTTATTAGGTACACCCATCTAGTTCCAGGCCAGTTTATTAGGTACACCCATCTAGTTCCAGGCCAGTTTACTAGGTACACCCATCTAGCCCCGGGCCAGTTTATTAGGTACACCCATCTAGCACCGGGGCCAGTTTATTAGGTACACCCATCTAGTACCCAGCCAGTTTATTAGGTACACCCATCTAGTTCCAGGCCAGTTTATTAGGTACACCCATCTAGCCCCGTGGCCAGTTTATTAGGTACACCCATCTAGTACCAGGCCAGTTTATTAGGTACACACATCAAGTACCGGGTCGGAGCCCTCTTTTCCTCCAGAACAGCCTGAATTCTTTGGGGCATTCTACAAGGTGTCAGAAACGTTCCACAGGGATGTTGGTCCATGCATGTCCATGGTCCGGTACATTCATGCTGCCAACAGCCCGTTCCATCTCATCCCAAAGATGCTCTATTGGGTTGAGGTCTGGGGACTGCGCAGGCCACTCAAGTAAACTGAACTGGCTGTCATGTTCCAGGCAATGTTTTTCCACTCCTCAATTGTCCAGTGTTGTTGATCGCATGCTCACTGGGGCCGCTTCTTCTTGCTTAGAACTGATAGGAGTGGAACCCGGTGCGGTCGTCCGCTGCAATAGCCCATCCGTGACAAGGATTGACGAGTTGTGTGCTCCGAGATGCCGTTCTGCACACCACTGTTGTACTGCGCCGTTATTTGTCTGTTTGTGTCCCGCCTGTTAGGTTGCACGATTCTTGCCATTCTGCTTCGACCTCTCGACCTCGCTCAAAGTTGCTTAGGTCACTAGTTTTACCCATTCTGAAGTTCAATCAAACGGTAACTGAATGCCTCGATGCCTGTCTGCCTGCTTTATATAGCAAGCCACGGCCACGCGACTCACTGTAGGAGGGATACATTTTTGGTGAATGGGGTGGTGTACCTAATAAACTGGCCAGTGAGTGTATATTTACCAACCTTGCCTTTTGCATTCAGATCAAGTTATTCATGACCATGTGAGTAAGAACTACATTTCCCATCATCCTCTCCTGCCCCCACCTGTTCTCCAGCCCAAGCTGTTCCTGTCTCCTCCTCTCCTCTCTCCCCCCTTTTCCTCCCCTGTCTCCTCCTCTACTCTTCTCCCCTCTCCTGTCCTCACCTGTTCTCCAGCTCCAGCTGCTCCTCCAGCTGGTGTAATTTGGCCTCCAGGGTGGCGATGGAGGATTTGAACTTTGACCTCCCCTGACCCTCCATCTCCTGTAGCTTGACCTTCAGATCCTTGTTCTGCCTCTCCAGCTGCTGTCTGGTGCCCTCACTGCTCTGGGAGGAACTACGCTCAGCCTGCAGCTCACTGCTCAACTGGTCCACCTAGGGGGAAGGGATAGAGAGACGCACAGGTGAGGACAGGGGGAGGAATAGAGAGACACACACATGACTTTAGAGAGGGGGTCATGGGAGGAAGAGGTTAGGACAAGGGGGAAGAGATAGAAGGAGATGCACTCTGGTCTGGGAGGAGCTACACTCCAGACAGTCAAGGGAAGAGGTAGGGAGACAGTAAAGGGAAGAGGTAGGGAGACAGTAAAGGGAAGAGGTAGGGAGACAGTAAAGGGAAGAGGTAGGGAGACAGTAAAGGGGGGGGGGGAGAGGTAGGGAGACAGTAAAGGGAAGAGGTAGGGAGACAGTAAAGGGAAGAGGTAGGGAGACAGTAAAGGGGGGGGGGAGAGGTAGGGAGACAGTAAAGGGAAGAGGTAGGGAGACAGTAAAGGGAAGAGGTAGGGAGACAGTAAAGGGGGGGGGAAGAGGTAGGGAGACAGTAAAGGGAAGAGGTAGGGAGACAGTAAAGAGAAGAGGTAGGGAGACAGTAAAGGGAAGAGGTAGGGAGACAGTAAAGGGAAGAGGTAGGGAGGCAGTTAAGGGGGGGGGGAGAGGTAGGGAGACAGTAAAGGGAAGAGGTAGGGAGACAGTAAAGAGAAGAGGTAGGGAGACAGTAAAGGGAAGAGGTAGGGAGACAGTAAAGGGGGGGGGGGAAGAGGTAGGGAGGCAGTAAAGGGAAGAGGTAGGGAGTCAGTAAAGGGAAGAGGTAGGGAGACAGTAAAGGGAAGAGGTAGGGAGACAGTAAAGGGAAGAGGTAGGGAGACCGTAAAGGGGGGGGAAGAGGTAGGGAGACAGTAAAGGGAAGAGGTAGGGAGACAGTAAAGAGAAGAGGTAGGGAGAAGGTAAAGGGAAGAGGTAGGGAGACAGTAAAGGGAAGAGGTAGGGAGACAATAAAGGGAAGAGGTAGGGAGACAGTAAAGGGAAGAGGTAGGGAGACAGTAAAGGGAAGAGGTAGGGAGACAGTAAAGGGAAGAGGTAGGGAGGCAGTAAAGGGAAGAGGTAGGGAGACAGTTAAGGGAAGAGGTAGGGAGACAGTAAAGGGAAGAGGTAGGGAGACAGTAAAGGGAAGAGGTAGGGAGACAGTAAAGGGAAGAGGTAGGGAGACAGTAAAGGGGGGGGAAGAGGTAGGGAGGCAGTAAAGGGAAGAGGTAGGGAGACAGTAAAGGGAAGAGGTAGGGAGACAGTAAAGGGGGGGGGAAGAGGTAGGGAGGCAGTAAAGGGAAGAGGTAGGGAGTCAGTAAAGGGAAGAGGTAGGGAGTCAGTAAAGGGAAGAGGTAGGGAGACAGTAAAGGGAAGAGGTAGGGAGACAGTAAAGGGGGGGGAAGAGGTAGGGAGACAGTAAAGGGAAGAGGTAGGGAGACAGTAAAGAGAAGAGGTAGGGAGACAGTAAAGGGGGGGGGAAGAGGTAGGGAGACAGTAAAGGGAAGAGGTAGGGAGACAGTAAAGAGAAGAGGTAGGGAGACAGTAAAGGGAAGAGGTAGGGAGACAGTAAAGGGAAGAGGTAGGGAGACAGTAAAGGGAAGAGGTAGGGAGTCAGTAAAGGGAAGAGGTAGGGAGTCAGTAAAGGGAAGAGGTAGGGAGACAGTAAAGGGAAGAGGTAGGGAGACAGTAAAGGGGGGGGGAAGAGGTAGGGAGACAGTAAAGGGAAGAGGTAGGGAGACAGTAAAGAGAAGAGGTAGGGAGACAGTAAAGGGAAGAGGTAGGGAGACAGTAAAGGGAAGAGGTAGGGAGACAGTAAAGGGAAGAGGTAGGGAGTCAGTAAAGGGAAGAGGTAGGGAGTCAGTAAAGGGAAGAGGTAGGGAGACAGTAAAGGGGGGGGGAGAGGTAGGGAGACAGTAAAGGGAAGAGGTAGGTAGACAGTAAAGGGGGGGGGAAGAGGTAGGGAGACAGTAAAGGGAAGAGGTAGGGAGTCAGTAAAGGGAAGAGGTAGGGAGTCAGTAAAGGGAAGAGGTAGGGAGACAGTAAAGGGAAGAGGTAGGGAGTCAGTAAAGGGAAGAGGTAGGGAGACAGTACAGGGAAGAGGTAGGGAGACAGTAAAGGGGGGGAAGAGGTAGGGAGTCAGTAAAGGGAAGAGGTAGGGAGACAGTAAAGGGGGGGGAAGAGGTAGGGAGACAGTAAAGGGAAGAGGTAGGGAGACAGTAAAGGGAAGAGGTAGGGAGACCGTAAAGGGGGGGGAAGAGGTAGGGAGACAGTAAAGGGAAGAGGTAGGGAGACAGTAAAGAGAAGAGGTAGGGAGACAGGTAAAGGGAAGAGGTAGGGAGACAGTAAAGGGAAGAGGTAGGGAGACAGTAAAGGGAAGAGGTAGGGAGACAGTAAAGGGAAGAGGTAGGGAGACAGTAAAGGGAAGAGGTAGGGAGACAGTAAAGGGAAGAGGTAGGGAGACAGTAAAGGGAAGAGGTAGGGAGACAGTAAAGGGAAGAGGTAGGGAGACAGTAAAGGGAAGAGGTAGGGAGACAGTAAAGGGAAGAGGTAGGGAGACAGTAAAGGGAAGAGGTAGGGAGACAGTAAAGGGGGGAAGAGGTAGGGAGGCAGTAAAGGGAAGAGGTAGGGAGACAGTAAAGGAAGAGGTAGGGAGACAGTAAAGGGGGGGGAAGAGGTAGGGAGACAGTAAAGGGAAGAGGTAGGGAGACAGTAAAGGGAAGAGGTAGGGAGTCAGTAAAGGGAAGAGGTAGGGAGACAGTAAAGGGAAGAGGTAGGGAGACAGTAAAGGGGAGGGGAAGAGGTAGGGAGACAGTAAAGGGAAGAGGTAGGGAGACAGTAAAGGGAAGAGGTAGGGAGACAGTAAAGGGAAGAGGTAGGGAGACAGTAAAGGGAAGAGGTAGGGAGACAGTAAAGGGAAGAGGTAGGGAGTCAGTAAAGGGAAGAGGTAGGGAGTCAGTAAAGGGAAGAGGTAGGGAGACAGTAAAGGGGGGGGATAAGGGAGGTAGGGAGACAGTAAAGGGAAGAGGTAGGTAGACAGTAAAGGGGGGAAGAGGTAGGGAGACAGTAAAGGGAAGAGGTAGGGAGTCAGTAAAGGGAAGAGGTAGGGAGTCAGTAAAGGGAAGAGGTAGGGAGACAGTAAAGGGAAGAGGTAGGGAGTCAGTAAAGGGAAGAGGTAGGGAGACAGTAAAGGGAAGAGGTAGGGAGACAGTAAAGGGGGGGAAGAGGTAGGGAGTCAGTAAAGGGAAGAGGTAGGGAGACAGTAAAGGGGGGGAAGAGGTAGGGAGACAGTAAAGGGAAGAGGTAGGGAGACAGTAAAGAGAAGAGGTAGGGAGACAGTAAAGGGGGGGGAAGAGGTAGGGAGACAGTAAAGGGAAGAGGTAGGGAGACAGTAAAGGGAAGAGGTAGGGAGACAGTAAAGGGAAGAGGTAGGGAGTCAGTAAAGGGAAGAGGTAGGGAGTCAGTAAAGGGAAGAGGTAGGGAGCTGGTAAAGGGAAGAGGTAGGGAGACAGTAAAGGGGGGGGGGGGAGAGGTAGGGAGACAGTAAAGGGAAGAGGTAGGTAGACAGTAAAGGGGGG
>NW_028162298.1:7500-14083 GCF_964263955.1 Coregonus lavaretus | reverse complement strand
CCACTACTAGTCTACCTCTAGTCCCCTATATCTAACCACTACTAGTCTACCTCTAGTCCCCTATATCTAACCACTACTAGTCTATCTCTAGTCCCCTATATCTAACCACTACTAGTCTATCTCTAGTCCCCTATATCTAACCACTACTAGTCTATCTCTAGTCCCCTATATCTAACCACTACTAGTCTATCTCTAGTCCCCTATATCTAACCACTACTAGTCTACCTCTAGTCCCTATATCTAACCACTACTAGTCTACCTCTAGTCCCTATATCTAACCACTACTAGTCTACCTCTAGTCCCCTATATCTAACCACTACTAGTCTACCTCTAGTCCCCTATATCTAACCACTACTAGTCTATCTCTAGTCCCCTATATCTAACCACTACTAGTCTATCTCTAGTCCCCTATATCTAACCACTACTAGTCTATCTCTAGTCCCCTATATCTAACCACTACTAGTCTACCTCTAGTCCCCTATATCTAACCACTACTAGTCTATCTCTAGTCCCCTATATCTAACCACTACTAGTCTACCTCTAGTCCCTATATCTAACCACTACTAGTCTATCTCTAGTCCCCTATATCTAACCACTACTAGTCTATCTCTAGTCCCCTATATCTAACCACTACTAGTCTACCTCTAGTCCCCTATATCTAACCACTACTAGTCTACCTCTAGTCCCCTATATCTACCCACTACTAGTCTACCTCTAGTCCCCTATATCTAACCACTACTAGTCTATATCTAGTCCCCTATATCTAACCACTACTAGTCTACCTCTAGTCCCCTATATCTAACCACTACTAGTCTACCTCTAGTCCCCTATATCTAACCACTACTAGTCTACCTCTAGTCCCTATATCTAACCACTACTAGTCTCTCTCTAGTCCCTATATCTAACCACTACTAGTCTATCTCTAGTCCCCTATATCTAACCACTACTAGTCTACCTCTAGTCCCCTATATCTAACCACTACTAGTCTACCTCTAGTCCCCTATATCTAACCACTACTAGTCTATCTCTAGTCCCTATATCTAACCACTACTAGTCTATCTCTAGTCCCCTATATCTAACCACTACTAGTCTATCTCTACATCTAACCACTACTAGTCTATCTCTACATCTATCCACTACTAGTCTACCTCTAGTCCCCTATATCTAACCACTACTAGTCTACCTCTAGTCCCCTATATCTAACCACTACTAGTCTACCTCTAGTCCCCTATATCTAACCACTACTAGTCTATCTAGTCCCCTATATCTAACCACTACTAGTCTATCTCTAGTCCCTATATCTAACCACTACTAGTCTACCTCTAGTCCCCTATATCTAACCACTACTAGTCTCTCTCTAGTCCCCTATATCTAACCACTACTAGTCTATCTCTAGTCCCTATATCTAACCACTACTAGTGTACCTCTAGTCCCCTATATCTAACCACTACTAGTCTATCTCTAGTCCCCTATATCTAACCACTACTAGTCTATCTCTACTCCCTATATCTAACCACTACTAGTCTATCTCTAGTCCCCTATATCTAACCACTACTAGTCTATCTCTACATCTAACCACTACTAGTCTATCTCTACATCTATCCACTACTAGTCTATCTCTAGTCCCCTATATCTAACCACTACTAGTCTATCTAGTCCCCTATATCTAACCACTACTAGTCTATCTCTAGTCCCCTATATCTAACCACTACTAGTCTATCTAGTCCCCTATATCTAACCACTACTAGTCTACCTCTAGTCCCCTATATCTAACCACTACTAGTCTACCTCTAGTCCCCTATATCTAACCACTACTAGTCTACCTCTAGTCCCCTATATCTAACCACTACTAGTCTACCTCTAGTCCCCTATATCTAACCACTACTAGTCTATCTAGTCCCCTATATCTAACCACTACTAGTCTATCTCTAGTCCCTATATCTAACCACTACTAGTCTACCTCTAGTCCCCTATATCTAACCACTACTAGTCTCTCTCTAGTCCCCTATATCTAACCACTACTAGTCTCTCTCTAGTCCCCTATATCTAACCACTACTAGTCTACCTCTAGTCCCCTATATCTAACCACTACTAGTCTATCCAGTCCCCTATATCTAACCACTACTAGTCTACCTCTAGTCCCCTATATCTAACCACTACTAGTCTATCTCTACATCTAACCACTACTAGTCTATCTCTACATCTAACCACTACTAGTCTATCTCTACATCTATCCACTACTAGTCTCTCTCTAGTCCCTATATCTAACCACTACTAGTCTATCTCTAGTCCCCTATATCTAACCACTACTAGTCTATCTCTACATCTAACCACTACTAGTCTATCTCTACATCTATCCACTACTAGTCTCTCTCTAGTCCCTATATCTAACCACTACTAGTCTATCTCTACATCTATCCACTACTAGTCTCTCTCTACTCCCTATATCTAACCACTACTAGTCTATCTCTAGTCCCCTATATCTAACCACTACTAGTCTATCTCTAGTCCCTATATCTAACCACTACTAGTCTACCTCTAGTCCCCTATATCTAACCACTACTAGTCTCTCTCTAGTCCCCTATATCTAACCACTACTAGTCTATCTCTAGTCCCTATATCTAACCACTACTAGTCTACCTCTAGTCCCCTATATCTAACCACTACTAGTCTATCTCTAGTCCCCTATATCTAACCACTACTAGTCTATCTCTACTCCCTATATCTAACCACTACTAGTCTATCTCTAGTCCCCTATATCTAACCACTACTAGTCTATCTCTACATCTAACCACTACTAGTCTATCTCTACATCTAACCACTACTAGTCTATCTCTACATCTAACCACTACTAGTCTATCTCTACATCTAACCACTACTAGTCTATCTAGTCCCCTATATCTAACCACTACTAGTATATCTCTAGTCCCCTATATCTAACCACTACTAGTCTATCTAGTCCACTATATCTAACCACTACTAGTCTATCTCTACATCTAACCACTACTAGTCTCTCTCTAGTCCCCTATATCTAACCACTACTAGTCTACCTCTAGTCCCCTATATCTAACCACTACTAGTCTATCTCTACATCTAACCACTACTAGTCTATCTCTAGTCCCCTATATCTAACCACTACTAGTCTACCTCTAGTCCCTATATCTAACCACTACTAGTCTATCTCTAGTCCCCTATATCTAACCACTACTAGTCTACCTCTAGTCCCCTATATCTAACCACTACTAGTCTCTCTCTAGTCCCCTATATCTAACCACTACTAGTCTACCTCTAGTCCCCTATATCTAGCCACTACTAGTCTATCCAGTCCCCTATATCTAACCACTACTAGTCTATCTCTAGTCCCCTATATCTAACCACTACTAGTATATCTCTACATCTAACCACTACTAGTCTATCTCTACATCTAACCACTACTAGTCTATCTCTACATCTATCCACTACTAGTCTCTCTCTAGTCCCTATATCTAACCACTACTAGTCTATCTCTAGTCCCCTATATCTAACCACTACTAGTCTATCTCTACATCTAACCACTACTAGTCTATCTCTACATCTAACCACTACTAGTCTATCTCTACATCTATCCACTACTAGTCTCTCTCTAGTCCCTATATCTAACCACTACTAGTCTATCTCTACATCTATCCACTACTAGTCTCTCTCTACATCTAACCACTACTAGTCTATCTCTACATCTAACCACTACTAGTCTATCTCTACATCTAACCACTACTAGTCTATCTCTACATCTATCCACTACTAGTCTATCTCTAGTCCCCTATATCTAACCACTACTAGTCTATCTCTAGTCCCCTATATCTAACCACTACTAGTCTACCTCTAGTCCCCTATATCTAACCACTACTAGTCTATCTCTAGTCCCCTATATCTAACCACTACTAGTCTACCTCTAGTCCCCTATATCTAACCACTACTAGTCTATCTCTAGTCCCCTATATCTAACCACTACTAGTCTACCTCTAGTCCCTATATCTAACCACTACTAGTCTACCTCTAGTCCCCTATATCTAACCACTACTAGTCTACCTCTAGTCCCCTATATCTAACCACTACTAGTCTACCTCTAGTCCCCTATATCTAACCACTACTAGTCTATCTCTAGTCCCCTATATCTAACCACTACTAGTCTACCTCTAGTCCCTATATCTAACCACTACTAGTCTACCTCTAGTCCCCTATATCTAACCACTACTAGTCTACCTCTAGTCCCTATATCTAACCACTACTAGTCTACCTCTAGTCCCCTATATCTAACCACTACTAGTCTATCTCTAGTCCCCTATATCTAACCACTACTAGTCTACCTCTAGTCCCTATATCTAACCACTACTAGTCTACCTCTAGTCCCCTATATCTAACCACTACTAGTCTACATCTAGTCCCCTATATCTAACCACTACTAGTCTACCTCTAGTCCCCTATATCTAACCACTACTAGTCTATCTCTAGTCCCCTATATCTAACCACTACTAGTCTACCTCTAGTCCCTATATCTAACCACTACTAGTCTACCTCTAGTCCCCTATATCTAACCACTACTAGTCTACCTCTAGTCCCTATATCTAACCACTACTAGTCTACCTCTAGTCCCCTATATCTAACCACTACTAGTCTACCTCTAGTCCCCTATATCTAACCACTACTAGTCTACCTCTAGTCCCTATATCTAACCACTACTAGTCTACCTCTAGTCCCCTATATCTAACCACTACTAGTCTACCTCTAGTCCCCTATATCTAACCACTACTAGTCTATCTCTAGTCCCCTATATCTAACCACTACTAGTCTACCTCTAGTCCCTATATCTAACCACTACTAGTCTATCTCTAGTCCCCTATATCTAACCACTACTAGTCTATCTCTAGTCCCCTATATCTAACCACTACTAGTCTCTCTAGTCCCCTATATCTAACCACTACTAGTCTATCTCTACATCTAACCACTACTAGTCTATCTCTACATCTATCCACTACTAGTCTATCTAGTCCCCTATATCTAACCACTACTAGTCTACCTCTAGTCCCCTATATCTAACCACTACTAGTCTATCTCTACATCTAACCACTACTAGTCTATCTCTACATCTAACCACTACTAGTCTATCTCTACATCTAACCACTACTAGTCTATCTCTAGTCCCTATATCTAACCACTACTAGTCTACCTCTAGTCCCTATATCTAACCACTACTAGTCTATCTAGTCCCCTATATCTAACCACTACTAGTCTCTCTCTAGTCCCTATATCTAACCACTACTAGTCTATCTCTAGTCCCCTATATCTAACCACTACTAGTCTACCTCTAGTCCCTATATCTAACCACTACTAGTCTATCTCTAGTCCCCTATATCTAACCACTACCAGTCTCTCTAGTCCCTATATCTAACCACTACTAGTCTATCTCTAGTCCCCTATATCTAACCACTACTAGTCTACCTCTAGTCCCTATATCTAACCACTACTAGTCTATCTCTAGTCCCCTATATCTAACCACTACTAGTCTATCTAGTCCCCTATATCTAACCACTACTAGTCTACCTCTAGTCCCCTATATCTAACCACTACTAGTCTATCTCTAGTCCCCTATATCTAACCACTACTAGTCTATCTCTAGTCCCCTATATCTAACCACTACTAGTCTACCTCTAGTCCCTATATCTAACCACTACTAGTCTCTCTAGTCCCTATATCTAACCACTACTAGTCTATCTCTAGTCCCCTATATCTAACCACTACTAGTCTATCTCTACATCTAACCACTACTAGTCTATCTCTACATCTAACCACTACTAGTCTATCTCTACATCTAACCACTACTAGTCTATCTCTACATCTAACCACTACTAGTCTATCTCTACATCTAACCACTACTAGTCTATCTCTACATCTAACCACTACTAGTCTATCTCTACATCTATCCACTACTAGTCTATCTCTAGTCCCCTATATCTAACCACTACTAGTCTATCTCTAGTCCCCTATATCTAACCACTACTAGTCTACCTCTAGTCCCCTATATCTAACCACTACTAGTCTATCTCTAGTCCCCTATATCTAACCACTACTAGTCTATCTCTAGTCCCCTATATCTAACCACTACTAGTCTATCTCTACATCTAACCACTACTAGTCTATCTCTACATCTATCCACTACTAGTCTATCTCTACATCTAACCACTACTAGTCTATCTAGTCCCCTATATCTAACCACTACTAGTCTATCTCTAGTCCCCTATATCTAACCACTACTAGTGTCTCTCTAGTCCCTATATCTAACCACTACTAGTCTATCTCTAGTCCCCTATATCTAACCACTACTAGTCTACCTCTAGTCCCCTATATCTAACCACTACTAGTCTATCTCTAGTCCCTATATCTAACCATTACTAGTGTCTCTCTAGTCCCTATATCTAACCACTACTAGTCTATCTCTAGTCCCCTATATCTAACCACTACTAGTCTATCTCTAGTCCCCTATATCTAACCACTACTAGTCTATCTCTAGTCCCCTATATCTAACCACTACTAGTGTCTCTCTAGT
>NW_028162298.1:0-2500 GCF_964263955.1 Coregonus lavaretus | reverse complement strand
CAAGGTCTCCGGTTACCCAGGTAAAGCAGCCTATCTATTAGGTAACCTGGTCCCATCAAGGTCTCCGGTTACCCAGGTAAAGCAGCCTATCTATTAGGTAACCTGGTCCCATCAAGGTCTCCGGTTACCCAGGCAAAGCAGCCTATCTATTAGGTAACCTGGTCCCATCAAGGTCTCCGGTTACCCAGGTAAAGCAGCCTATCTATTAGGTAACCTGGTCCCATCAAGGTCTCCGGTTACCCAGGTAAAGCAGCCTATCTATTAGGTAACCTGGTCCCATCAAGGTCTCCGGTTACCCAGGCAAAGCAGCCTATCTATTAGGTAACCTGGTCCCATCAAGGTCTCCGGTTACCCAGGTAAAGCAGCCTATCTATTAGGTAACCTGGTCCCATCAAGGTCTCCGGTTACCCAGGCAAAGCAGCCTATCTATTAGGTAACCTGGTCCCATCAAGGTCTCCGGTTACCCAGGTAAAGCAGCCTATCTATTAGGTAACCTGGTCCCATCAAGGTCTCCGGTTACCCAGGCAAAGCAGCCTATCTATTAGGTAACCTGGTCCCATCAAGGTCTCCGGTTACCCAGGCAAAGCAGCCTATCTATTAGGTAACCTGGTCCCATCAAGGTCTCCGGTTACCCAGGCAAAGCAGCCTATCTATTAGGTAACCTGGTCCCATCAAGGTCTCCGGTTACCCAGGCAAAGCAGCCTATCTATTAGGTAACCTGGTCCCATCAAGGTCTCCGGTTACCCAGGCAAAGCAGCCTATCTATTAGGTAACCTGGTCCCATCAAGGTCTCCGGTTACCCAGGCAAAGCAGCCTATCTATTAGGTAACCTGGTCCCATCAAGGTCTCCGGTTACCCAGGCAAAGCAGCCTATCTATTAGGTAACCTGGTCCCATCAAGGTCTCAGGTTACCCAGGCAAAGCAGCCTATCTATTAGGTAACAGGTTACCCAGGCAAAGCAGCCTATCTATTAGGTAACCTGGTCCCATCAAGGTCTCCGGTTACCCAGGCAAAGCAGCCTATCTATTAGGTAACCTGGTCCCATCAAGGTCTCAGGTTACCCAGGCAAAGCAGCCTATCTATTAGGTAACAGGTTACCCAGGCAAAGCAGCCTATCTATTAGGTAACCTGGTCCCATCAAGGTCTCAGGTTACCCAGGCAAAGCAGCCTATCTATTAGGTAACAGGTTACCCAGGCAAAGCAGCCTATCTATTAGGTAACAGGTTACCCAGGCAAAGCAGCCTATCTATTAGGTAACAGGTTACCCAGGCAAAGCAGCCTATCTATTAGGTAACAGGTTACCCAGGCAAAGCAGCCTATCTATTAGGTAACAGGTTACCCAGGCAAAGCAGCCTATCTATTAGGTAACAGGTTACCCAGGCAAAGCAGCCTATCTATTAGGTAACAGGTTACCCAGGCAAAGCAGCCTATCTATTAGGTAACAGGTTACCCAGGCAAAGCAGCCTATCTATTAGGTAACAGGTTACCCAGGCAAAGCAGCCTATCTATTAGGTAACAGGTTACCCAGGCAAAGCAGCCTATCTATTAGGTAACAGGTTACCCAGGCAAAGCAGCCTATCTATTAGGTAACAGGTTAGCCAGGCAAAGCAGCCTATCTATTAGGTAACAGGTTACCCAGGCAAAGCAGCCTATCTATTAGGTAACAGGTTACCCAGGCAAAGCAGCCTATCTATTAGGTAACAGGTTACCCAGGCAAAGCAGCCTATCTATTAGGTAACAGGTTACCCAGGCAAAGCAGCCTATATATTAGGTAACAGGTTACCCAGGCAAAGCAGCCTATCTATTAGGTAACAGGTTACCCAGGCAAAGCAGCCTATCTATTAGGTAACAGGTTACCCAGGCAAAGCAGCCTATGGCCAGACAGACTATTACCATTTAATGTCTCACCATCGTCGTCACTACAACCAAATACTCTGGGTGGGTGGTTTCCACTACATAGTAAACAAGGAGTGATTATAGAACCAGAGAGTATTGTCTTAACAGTGTGTGTGTGTGTGTGTGTGTGTGTGTGTGTGTGTGTGTGTGTGTGTGTGTGTGTGTGAACAGGATAAATGATCAACAGTTTAGAAGACTTCCTGTAAGCTGACTGAGAAAAAGAAAACAACTCCTCCATGAACCTTGACGCCCCCACATGTAGAGGGGGGACGGGGTAGTTAGGCAGTGCAGGCCAGGGTTGGTGTTGGGATTTTGGCCAGTCTGTGAACTCAGGTCTACAAACATCACAGACACGACTGACTGGACTGGAATTCCTGTTCAGATTACACCAAATCCACATGCGCGTGCGTACACACGGTCACACACACACACACACACACACACACACACACACACACACACACACACACACACACACACCACCACGCGCTCCCTCCAACCAACAGGCTGTCACCTGACTGGGGGAAAGTCCTGGCTCCTCTGACTGGTAGGTGAAATTACCTCTAGACACAGATCCTGGGTCAGTTTAGCATTTTCCCCACTA
>NW_028162299.1:17500-25000 GCF_964263955.1 Coregonus lavaretus | reverse complement strand
GTGAGTGAGTGAGTGTGTGTGTGAACCTTTCCCACAGGAGGGCAGCACTGTGCAGGCAGCTCCAATGGAGGCTGGCTGCTCTGTGCCCATGTATTATTTGTTCTCTCTCTCTCTCTCTCCCCTTTCTTCTGGCCTGCTGGATCACTTTTGTGTGTGGAGGGCTGGACTCTGTCTCACCCATCCCAGCCATGGGCACCCAGAATGCCCATGTGTGAGTCAGGAGCCCTCCCCTGGTTCTCCTAGTGAAAATGACCTGTGGCGCCCCCCTGTGGATGGATCTTGGTGGGGGTGCTTGGACCCCTTCTTGGGGTCTCCCCCAAGCCAGCCATGCCGGCCATGGGCACCCAAAACCCCCATGTGTGAGTGAACAGCCTCCCCAGTGTCCCCCTAGTGAAATCAGGCTTAAAGTGACCTGTGGCGCCCCCCTGTGGATGGATCTTGGTGGGGGTGCTTGGACCCCTTCTTGGGGTCTCCCCCAAGCCAGCCATGCCGGCCATGGGCACCCAAAACCCCCATGTGTGAGTGAACAGCCTCCCCAGTGTACCCATAGTGAAATCAGGCTTAAAGTGACCTGTGGCGCCCCCCTGTGGATGGATCTTGGTGGGGGTGCTTGGACCCCTTCTTGGGGTCTCCTCCAAGCCAGCCATGCCGACCATGGGCACCCAAAACCCCCATGTGTGAGTGAACAGCCTCCCCAGTGTACCCATAGTGAAATCAGGCTTAAAGTGACCTGTGGCGCCCCCCTGTGGATGGATCTTGGTGGGGGTGCTTGGACCCCTTCTTGGGGTCTCCCCCAAGCCAGCCATGCCGGCCATGGGCACCCAAAACCCCCATGTGTGAGTGAACAGCCTCCCCAGTGTACCCATAGTGAAATCAGGCTTAAAGTGACCTGTGGCGCCCCCCTGTGGATGGATCTTGGTGGGGGTGCTTGGACCCCTTCTTGGGGTCTCCTCCAAGCCAGCCATGCCGACCATGGGCACCCAAAACCCCCATGTGTGAGTGAACAGCCTCCCCAGTGTACCCATAGTGAAATCAGGCTTAAAGTGACCTGTGGCGCCCCCCTGTGGATGGATCTTGGTGGGGGTGCTTGGACCCCTTCTTGGGGTCTCCTCCAAGCCAGCCATGCCGACCATGGGCACCCAAAACCCCCATGTGTGAGTGAACAGCCTCCCCAGTGTACCCATAGTGAAATCAGGCTTAAAGTGACCTGTGGCGCCCCCCTGTGGATGGATCTTGGTGGGGGTGCTTGGACCCCTTCTTGGGGTCTCCCCCAAGCCAGCCATGCCGGCCATGGGCACCCAAAACCCCCATGTGTGAGTGAACAGCCTCCCCAGTGTACCCATAGTGAAATCAGGCTTAAAGTGACCTGTGGCGCCCCCCTGTGGATGGATCTTGGTGGGGGTGCTTGGACCCCTTCTTGGGGTCTCCTCCAAGCCAGCCATGCCGACCATGGGCACCCAAAACCCCCATGTGTGAGTGAACAGCCTCCCCAGTGTACCCATAGTGAAATCAGGCTTAAAGTGACCTGTGGCGCCCCCCTGTGGATGGATCTTGGTGGGGGTGCTTGGACCCCTTCTTGGGGTCTCCCCCAAGCCAGCCATGCCGGCCATGGGCACCCAAAACCCCCATGTGTGAGTGAACAGCCTCCCCAGTGTACCCATAGTGAAATCAGGCTTAAAGTGACCTGTGGCGCCCCCCTGTGGATGGATCTTGGTGGGGGTGCTTGGACCCCTTCTTGGGGTCTCCTCCAAGCCAGCCATGCCGACCATGGGCACCCAAAACCCCCATGTGTGAGTGAACAGCCTCCCCAGTGTACCCATAGTGAAATCAGGCTTAAAGTGACCTGTGGCGCCCCCCTGTGGATGGATCTTGGTGGGGGTGCTTGGACCCCTTCTTGGGGTCTCCTCCAAGCCAGCCATGCCGACCATGGGCACCCAAAACCCCCATGTGTGAGTGAACAGCCTCCCCAGTGTACCCATAGTGAAATCAGGCTTAAAGTGACCTGTGGCGCCCCCCTGTGGATGGATCTTGGTGGGGGTGCTTGGACCCCTTCTTGGGGTCTCCCCCAAGCCAGCCATGCCGGCCATGGGCACCCAAAACCCCCATGTGTGAGTGAACAGCCTCCCCAGTGTACCCATAGTGAAATCAGGCTTAAAGTGACCTGTGGCGCCCCCCTGTGGATGGATCTTGGTGGGGGTGCTTGGACCCCTTCTTGGGGTCTCCTCCAAGCCAGCCATGCCGACCATGGGCACCCAAAACCCCCATGTGTGAGTGAACAGCCTCCCCAGTGTACCCATAGTGAAATCAGGCTTAAAGTGACCTGTGGCGCCCCCCTGTGGATGGATCTTGGTGGGGGTGCTTGGACCCCTTCTTGGGGTCTCCTCCAAGCCAGCCATGCCGACCATGGGCACCCAAAACCCCCATGTGTGAGTGAACAGCCTCCCCAGTGTACCCATAGTGAAATCAGGCTTAAAGTGACCTGTGGCGCCCCCCTGTGGATGGATTCGGCTGTGGGTGCTTGGACCCCTTCTCGGGGTCCCCCCAAGCCAGCCATGCCGGCCATGGGCACCCAAAACCCCCATGTGTGAGTGAACAGCCTCCCCAGTGTACCCATAGTGAAATCAGGCTTAAAGTGACCTGTGGCGCCCCCCTGTGGATGGATTCGGCTGTGGGTGCTTGGACCCCTTCTCGGGGTCCCCCCAAGCCAGCCATGCCGGCCATGGGCACCCAAAACCCCCATGTGTGAGTGAACAGCCTCCCCTGTGTCCCCATAGTGAAATCCGGCATAAAGTGACCTGTGGCGCCCCCCTGTGGATGGATTCGGCTGTGGGTGCTTGGACCCCTTCTTGGGGTCTCCTCCAAGCCAGCCATGCCGACCATGGGCACCCAAAACCCCCATGTGTGAGTGAACAGCCTCCCCTGGGTACCCATAGTGAAATCAGGCTTAAAATGACATGTGGCGCCCCCCTGTGGATAGATCCGGCTGTGGGTGCTTGGACCCCTTCTTGGGGTCCCCCCCAAGCCATCCATGCCGACCATGGGCACCCCAAACCCCCATGTGTGAGTGAACAGCCTCCCCTGGGTACCCATAGTGAAATCAGGCTTAAAATGACATGTGGCGCCCCCCTGTGGATAGATCCGGCTGTGGGTGCTTGGACCCCTTCTTGGGGTCCCCCCAAGCTGGCCATGCCTTCAATGGGCACCCAAAACCCCCATGTGTGAGTGAACAGCCTCCCCTGGGTACCCATAGTGAAATCCGGCCTAAAGTGACATGTGGCGCCCCCCTGTGGATGGATCCGGCTGTGGGGTCTTGGACCCCTTCTTGGGGTCCCCCCAAGCCAGCCATGCCGACCATGGGCACCCAAAACCCCCATGTGTGAGTGAAAAGCCTCCCCTGGGTCCCCATAGTGAAATCCGGCCTACAATGACCTGTGGCGCCCCCCTGTGGATGGATCCGGCTGTGGGGTCTTGGACCCCTTCTTGGGGTCCCCCCCAAGCCAGCCATGCCGACCAAGGGCACCCAAAACCCCCATGTGTGAGTGAAAAGCCTCCCCTGGGTCCCCATAGTGAAATCAGGCTTAAAGTGACCTGTGGCGCCCCCCTGTGGATGGATCTTGGTGGGGGTGCTTGGACCCCTTCTTGGGGTCTCCTCCAAGCCAGCCATGCCGACCAAGGGCACCCAAAACCCCCATGTGTGAGTGAACAGCCTCCCCAGTGTACCCCTAGTGAAATCCGGCCTAAAGTGACCTGTGGCGCCCCCCTGTGGATGGATTCGGCTGTGGGTGCTTGGACCCCTTCTTGGGGTCTCCCCCAAGCCAGCCATGCCGACCATGGGCACCCAAAACCCCCATGTGTGAGTGAACAGCCTCCCCTGGGTCCCCATAGTGAAATCCGGCCTAAAATGACCTGTGGCGCCCCCCTGTGGATGGATCTGGATGGGGGTGCTTGGACCCCTTCTTGGGGTCTCCTCCAAGCCAGCCATGCCGACCATGGGCACCCAAAACCCCCATGTGTGAGTGAACAGCCTCCCCTGGGTCCCCATAGTGAAATCCGGCCTAAAATGACCTGTGGGCCCCCCTGTGGATGGATCTGGATGGGGGTGCTTGGACCCCTTCTTGGGGTCTCCTCCAAGCCAGCCATGCCGACCATGGGCACCCAAAACCCCCATGTGTGAGTGAACAGCCTCCCCTGGGTCCCCATAGTGAAATCCGGCCTAAAGTGACCTGTGGCGCCCCCCTGTGGATGGATCTGGATGGGGGTGCTTGGACCCCTTCTTGGGGTCACCCCCAAGCCGGCCATGGGCACCCAAAACCCCCATTTGTGAGTTAAGATCATCCCCTGGTTCCCCTAGTGAAATCAGGCTTAAAATGACATGTGGCGCCCCCCTGTGGATGGATCCGGGTGTGGGGTCTTGGACCCACTCTTGGGGTCACCCCCAAGCCGGCCAAGGGCACCCAAAACCCCCATGTGTGAGGTAATAGCCTCCCCTGGTTCTCCTAGTGTCCGCCGGCGGTTTACCATATGGGGGTGTCTGACCACCAACCCAATCCGAGAAAAGTGCATCAAAATCGGCCTTCCGGGAGCCAGGAGTCGGTCCCTGGTTCTCCTAATGTCAACCGGATGATTTCCATATGGGGGTGTCTGACCACCAACCCAATCCGAGAAAAGTGCATCAAAATCGGCCTTCCGGGAGCCAGGAGTCGGTCCCTGGTTCTCCTGGTGTCAACCGGATGGTTTCCATATGGGGGTGTCTGACCACCAACCCAATCCGAGAAAAGTGCATCAAAATCGGCCTTCCGGGAGCCAGGAGTCGGTCCCTGGTTCTCCTGTTGTCAACCGGATGATTTCCATATGGGGGTGTCTGACCACCAACCCAATCCGAGAAAAGTGCATCAAAATCGGCCTTCCGGGAGCCAGGAGTCGGTCCCTGGTTCTCCTAATGTCAACCGGATGATTTCCATATGGGGGTGTCTGACCACCAACCCAATCCGAGAAAAGTGCATCAAAATCGGCCTTCCGGGAGCCAGGAGTCGGTCCCTGGTTCTCCTAATGTCAACCGGATGATTTCCATATGGGGGTGTCTGACCACCAACCCAATCCGAGAAAAGTGCATCAAAATCGGCCTTCCGGGAGCCAGGAGTCGGTCCCTGGTTCTCCTGTTGTCAACCGGATGATTTCCATATGGGGGTGTCTGACCACCAACCCAATCCGAGAAAAGTGCATCAAAATCGGCCTTCCGGGAGCCAGGAGTCGGTCCCTGGTTCTCCTGTTGTCAACCGGATGATTTCCATATGGGGGTGTCTGACCACCAACCCAATCCGAGAAAAGTGCATCAAAATCGGCCTTCCGGGAGCCAGGAGTCGGTCCCTGGTTCTCCTGTTGTCAACCGGATGATTTCCATATGGGGGTGTCTGACCACCAACCCAATCCGAGAAAAGTGCATCAAAATCGGCCTTCCGGGAGCCAGGAGTCGGTCCCTGGTTCTCCTGTTGTCAACCGGATGATTTCCATATGGGGGTGTCTGACCACCAACCCAATCCGAGAAAAGTGCATCAAAATCGGCCTTCCGGGAGCCAGGAGTCGGTCCCTGGTTCTCATAGTGTCAACCGGATGGTTTCCATATGGGGGTGTCTGACCACCAACCCAATCCGAAAAAAGTGCATCAAAATCGGCCTTCCGGGAGCCAGGAGTCGGTCCCTGGTTCTCATAGTGTCAACCGGATGATTTCCATATGGGGGTGTCTGACCACCAACCCAATCCGAGAAAAGTGCATCAAAATCGGCCTTCCGGGAGCCAGGAGTCGGTCCCTGGTTCTCATAGTGTCAACCGGATGATTTCCATATGGGGGTGTCTGACCACCAACCCAATCCGAGAAAAGTGCATCAAAATCGGCCTTCCGGGAGCCAGGAGTCGGTCCCTGGTTCTCATAGTGTCAACCGGATGATTTCCATATGGGGGTGTCTGACCACCAACCCAATCCGAGAAAAGTGCATCAAAATCGGCCTTCCGGGAGCCAGGAGTCGGTCCCTGGTTCTCCTGTTGTCAACCGGATGATTTCCATATGGGGGTGTCTGACCACCAACCCAATCCGAGAAAAGTGCATCAAAATCGGCCTTCCGGGAGCCAGGAGTCGGTCCCTGGTTCTCCTGTTGTCAACCGGATGATTTCCATATGGGGGTGTCTGACCACCAACCCAATCCGAGAAAAGTGCATCAAAATCGGCCTTCCGGGAGCCAGGAGTCGGTCCCTGGTTCTCCTGTTGTCAACCGGATGATTTCCATATGGGGGTGTCTGACCACCAACCCAATCCGAGAAAAGTGCATCAAAATCGGCCTTCCGGGAGCCAGGAGTCGGTCCCTGGTTCTCATAGTGTCAACCGGATGGTTTCCATATGGGGGTGTCTGACCACCAACCCAATCCGAAAAAAGTGCATCAAAATCGGCCTTCCGGGAGCCAGGAGTCGGTCCCTGGTTCTCATAGTGTCAACCGGATGATTTCCATATGGGGGTGTCTGACCACCAACCCAATCCGAGAAAAGTGCATCAAAATCGGCCTTCCGGGAGCCAGGAGTCGGTCCCTGGTTCTCATAGTGTCAACCGGATGATTTCCATATGGGGGTGTCTGACCACCAACCCAATCCGAGAAAAGTGCATCAAAATCGGCCTTCCGGGAGCCAGGAGTCGGTCCCTGGTTCTCATAGTGTCAACCGGATGATTTCCATATGGGGGTGTCTGACCACCAACCCAATCCGAGAAAAGTGCATCAAAATCGGCCTTCCGGGAGCCAGGAGTCGGTCCCTGGTTCTCCTGTTGTCAACCGGATGATTTCCATATGGGGGTGTCTGACCACCAACCCAATCCGAGAAAAGTGCATCAAAATCGGCCTTCCGGGAGCCAGGAGTCGGTCCCTGGTTCTCCTGTTGTCAACCGGATGATTTCCATATGGGGGTGTCTGACCACCAACCCAATCCGAGAAAAGTGCATCAAAATCGGCCTTCCGGGAGCCAGGAGTCGGTCCCTGGTTCTCCTGTTGTCAACCGGATGATTTCCATATGGGGGTGTCTGACCACCAACCCAATCCGAGAAAAGTGCATCAAAATCGGCCTTCCGGGAGCCAGGAGTCGGTCCCTGGTTCTCATAGTGTCAACCGGATGGTTTCCATATGGGGGTGTCTGACCACCAACCCAATCCGAAAAAAGTGCATCAAAATCGGCCTTCCGGGAGCCAGGAGTCGGTCCCTGGTTCTCATAGTGTCAACCGGATGATTTCCATATGGGGGTGTCTGACCACCAACCCAATCCGAGAAAAGTGCATCAAAATCGGCCTTCCGGGAGCCAGGAGTCGGTCCCTGGTTCTCATAGTGTCAACCGGATGATTTCCATATGGGGGTGTCTGACCACCAACCCAATCCGAGAAAAGTGCATCAAAATCGGCCTTCCGGGAGCCAGGAGTCGGTCCCTGGTTCTCATAGTGTCAACCGGATGGTTTCCATATGGGGGTG
>NW_028162299.1:0-5000 GCF_964263955.1 Coregonus lavaretus | reverse complement strand
GATCACTTTTGTGTGTGGAGGGCTGGACTCTGTCTCACCCATCCCAGCCATGGGCACCCAGAATGCCCATGTGTGAGTCAGGAGCCCTCCCCTGGTTCTCCTAGTGAAAATGACCTGTGGCGCCCCCCTGTGGATGGATCTTGGTGGGGGTGCTTGGACCCCTTCTTGGGGTCTCCCCCAAGCCAGCCATGCCGGCCATGGGCACCCAAAACCCCCATGTGTGAGTGAACAGCCTCCCCAGTGTCCCCCTAGTGAAATCAGGCTTAAAGTGACCTGTGGCGCCCCCCTGTGGATGGATCTTGGTGGGGGTGCTTGGACCCCTTCTTGGGGTCTCCCCAAGCCAGCCATGCCGGCCATGGGCACCCAAAACCCCCATGTGTGAGTGAACAGCCTCCCCAGTGTACCCATAGTGAAATCAGGCTTAAAGTGACCTGTGGCGCCCCCCTGTGGATGGATCTTGGTGGGGGTGCTTGGACCCCTTCTTGGGGTCTCCTCCAAGCCAGCCATGCCGACCATGGGCACCCAAAACCCCCATGTGTGAGTGAACAGCCTCCCCAGTGTACCCATAGTGAAATCAGGCTTAAAGTGACCTGTGGCGCCCCCCTGTGGATGGATCTTGGTGGGGGTGCTTGGACCCCTTCTTGGGGTCTCCCCAAGCCAGCCATGCCGGCCATGGGCACCCAAAACCCCCATGTGTGAGTGAACAGCCTCCCCAGTGTACCCATAGTGAAATCAGGCTTAAAGTGACCTGTGGCGCCCCCCTGTGGATGGATCTTGGTGGGGGTGCTTGGACCCCTTCTTGGGGTCTCCTCCAAGCCAGCCATGCCGACCATGGGCACCCAAAACCCCCATGTGTGAGTGAACAGCCTCCCCAGTGTACCCATAGTGAAATCAGGCTTAAAGTGACCTGTGGCGCCCCCCTGTGGATGGATCTTGGTGGGGGTGCTTGGACCCCTTCTTGGGGTCTCCTCCAAGCCAGCCATGCCGACCATGGGCACCCAAAACCCCCATGTGTGAGTGAACAGCCTCCCCAGTGTACCCATAGTGAAATCAGGCTTAAAGTGACCTGTGGCGCCCCCCTGTGGATGGATCTTGGTGGGGGTGCTTGGACCCCTTCTTGGGGTCTCCCCCAAGCCAGCCATGCCGGCCATGGGCACCCAAAACCCCCATGTGTGAGTGAACAGCCTCCCCAGTGTACCCATAGTGAAATCAGGCTTAAAGTGACCTGTGGCGCCCCCCTGTGGATGGATCTTGGTGGGGGTGCTTGGACCCCTTCTTGGGGTCTCCTCCAAGCCAGCCATGCCGGCCATGGGCACCCAAAACCCCCATGTGTGAGTGAACAGCCTCCCCAGTGTACCCATAGTGAAATCAGGCTTAAAGTGACCTGTGGCGCCCCCCTGTGGATGGATCTTGGTGGGGGTGCTTGGACCCCTTCTTGGGGTCTCCCCCAAGCCAGCCATGCCGGCCATGGGCACCCAAAACCCCCATGTGTGAGTGAACAGCCTCCCCAGTGTACCCATAGTGAAATCAGGCTTAAAGTGACCTGTGGCGCCCCCCTGTGGATGGATCTTGGTGGGGGTGCTTGGACCCCTTCTTGGGGTCTCCCTCCAAGCCAGCCATGCCGACCATGGGCACCACCCCCATGTGTGAGTGAACAGCCTCCCCAGTGTACCCATAGTGAAATCAGGCTTAAAGTGACCTGTGGCGCCCCCCTGTGGATGGATCTTGGTGGGGGTGCTTGGACCCCTTCTTGGGGTCTCCTCCAAGCCAGCCATGCCGACCATGGGCACCCAAAACCCCCATGTGTGAGTGAACAGCCTCCCCAGTGTACCCATAGTGAAATCAGGCTTAAAGTGACCTGTGGCGCCCCCCTGTGGATGGATCTTGGTGGGGGTGCTTGGACCCCTTCTTGGGGTCTCCCCCAAGCCAGCCATGCCGGCCATGGGCACCCAAAACCCCCATGTGTGAGTGAACAGCCTCCCCAGTGTACCCATAGTGAAATCAGGCTTAAAGTGACCTGTGGCGCCCCCCTGTGGATGGATCTTGGTGGGGGTGCTTGGACCCCTTCTTGGGGTCTCCTCCAAGCCAGCCATGCCGACCATGGGCACCCAAAACCCCCATGTGTGAGTGAACAGCCTCCCCAGTGTACCCATAGTGAAATCAGGCTTAAAGTGACCTGTGGCGCCCCCCTGTGGATGGATCTTGGTGGGGGTGCTTGGACCCCTTCTTGGGGTCTCCTCCAAGCCAGCCATGCCGACCATGGGCACCCAAAACCCCCATGTGTGAGTGAACAGCCTCCCCAGTGTACCCATAGTGAAATCAGGCTTAAAGTGACCTGTGGCGCCCCCCTGTGGATGGATTCGGCTGTGGGTGCTTGGACCCCTTCTCGGGGTCCCCCCCAAGCCAGCCATGCCGGCCATGGGCACCCAAAACCCCCATGTGTGAGTGAACAGCCTCCCCAGTGTACCCATAGTGAAATCAGGCTTAAAGTGACCTGTGGCGCCCCCCTGTGGATGGATTCGGCTGTGGGTGCTTGGACCCCTTCTCGGGGTCCCCCCCAAGCCAGCCATGCCGGCCATGGGCACCCAAAACCCCCATGTGTGAGTGAACAGCCTCCCCTGTGTCCCCATAGTGAAATCCGGCATAAAGTGACCTGTGGCGCCCCCCTGTGGATGGATTCGGCTGTGGGTGCTTGGACCCCTTCTTGGGGTCTCCTCCAAGCCAGCCATGCCGACCATGGGCACCCAAAACCCCCATGTGTGAGTGAACAGCCTCCCCTGGGTACCCATAGTGAAATCAGGCTTAAAATGACATGTGGCGCCCCCCTGTGGATAGATCCGGCTGTGGGTGCTTGGACCCCTTCTTGGGGTCCCCCCCAAGCCATCCATGCCGACCATGGGCACCCCAAACCCCCATGTGTGAGTGAACAGCCTCCCCTGGGTACCCATAGTGAAATCAGGCTTAAAATGACATGTGGCGCCCCCCTGTGGATAGATCCGGCTGTGGGTGCTTGGACCCCTTCTTGGGGTCCCCCCCAAGCTGGCCATGCCTTCAATGGGCACCCAAAACCCCCATGTGTGAGTGAACAGCCTCCCCTGGGTACCCATAGTGAAATCCGGCCTAAAGTGACATGTGGCGCCCCCCTGTGGATGGATCCGGCTGTGGGGTCTTGGACCCCTTCTTGGGGTCCCCCCCAAGCCAGCCATGCCGACCATGGGCACCCAAAACCCCCATGTGTGAGTGAAAAGCCTCCCCTGGGTCCCCATAGTGAAATCCGGCCTACAATGACCTGTGGCGCCCCCCTGTGGATGGATCCGGCTGTGGGGTCTTGGACCCCTTCTTGGGGTCCCCCCCAAGCCAGCCATGCCGACCAAGGGCACCCAAAACCCCCATGTGTGAGTGAAAAGCCTCCCCTGGGTCCCCATAGTGAAATCAGGCTTAAAGTGACCTGTGGCGCCCCCCTGTGGATGGATCTTGGTGGGGGTGCTTGGACCCCTTCTTGGGGTCTCCTCCAAGCCAGCCATGCCGACCAAGGGCACCCAAAACCCCCATGTGTGAGTGAACAGCCTCCCCAGTGTACCCCTAGTGAAATCCGGCCTAAAGTGACCTGTGGCGCCCCCCTGTGGATGGATTCGGCTGTGGGTGCTTGGACCCCTTCTTGGGGTCTCCCCCAAGCCAGCCATGCCGACCATGGGCACCCAAAACCCCCATGTGTGAGTGAACAGCCTCCCCTGGGTCCCCATAGTGAAATCCGGCCTAAAATGACCTGTGGCGCCCCCCTGTGGATGGATCTGGATGGGGGTGCTTGGACCCCTTCTTGGGGTCTCCTCCAAGCCAGCCATGCCGACCATGGGCACCCAAAACCCCCATGTGTGAGTGAACAGCCTCCCCTGGGTCCCCATAGTGAAATCCGGCCTAAAATGACCTGTGGCGCCCCCCTGTGGATGGATCTGGATGGGGGTGCTTGGACCCCTTCTTGGGGTCTCCTCCAAGCCAGCCATGCCGACCATGGGCACCCAAAACCCCCATGTGTGAGTGAACAGCCTCCCCTGGGTCCCCATAGTGAAATCCGGCCTAAAGTGACCTGTGGCGCCCCCCTGTGGATGGATCTGGATGGGGGTGCTTGGACCCCTTCTTGGGGTCACCCCCAAGCCGGCCATGGGCACCCAAAACCCCCATTTGTGAGTTAAGATCATCCCCTGGTTCCCCTAGTGAAATCAGGCTTAAAATGACATGTGGCGCCCCCCTGTGGATGGATCCGGGTGTGGGGTCTTGGACCCACTCTTGGGGTCACCCCCAAGCCGGCCAAGGGCACCCAAAACCCCCATGTGTGAGGTAATAGCCTCCCCTGGTTCTCCTAGTGTCCGCCGGCGGTTTACCATATGGGGGTGTCTGACCACCAACCCAATCCGAGAAAAGTGCATCAAAATCGGCCTTCCGGGAGCCAGGAGTCGGTCCCTGGTTCTCCTAATGTCAACCGGATGATTTCCATATGGGGGTGTCTGACCACCAACCCAATCCGAGAAAAGTGCATCAAAATCGGCCTTCCGGGAGCCAGGAGTCGGTCCCTGGTTCTCCTGGTGTCAACCGGATGGTTTCCATATGGGGGTGTCTGACCACCAACCCAATCCGAGAAAAGTGCATCAAAATCGGCCTTCCGGGAGCCAGGAGTCGGTCCCTGGTTCTCCTGTTGTCAACCGGATGATTTCCATATGGGGGTGTCTGACCACCAACCCAATCCGAGAAAAGTGCATCAAAATCGGCCTTCCGGGAGCCAGGAGTCGGTCCCTGGTTCTCCTAATGTCAACCGGATGATTTCCATATGGGGGTGTCTGACCACCAACCCAATCCGAGAAAAGTGCATCAAAATCGGCCTTCCGGGAGCCAGGAGTCGGTCCCTGGTTCTCCTAATGTCAACCGGATGATTTCCATATGGGGGTGTCTGACCACCAACCCAATCCGAGAAAAGTGCATCAAAATCGGCCTTCCGGGAGCCAGGA
>NW_028162300.1:0-68215 GCF_964263955.1 Coregonus lavaretus | reverse complement strand
CAACTCACTGTGTGAAGGAGGATGGTAAATGACCTAGGGGAATGTACACAGCCCTTACTGCATGTACTGTACACAACCACCATCTACGCTATTATACAGCAGCAGAACGCTGACAGGCAGGCGGGCACCCAAATTATTATTATTATTTTTTGTCGACCACAGAATCACACAGCGACCATGAACTATACTCTCAATCGGGAACTTTAGCGTTGTGTGTCATGCGTCGCATCACGTCAGTAAAGTGTACAATTCGAATACAGGCTATGTGATAGCCTATTCACCCGGTAAGCTGTATATTGCCATCCAAATAAAACGAGCAAGTCACCTAGCCCATGTGTTTTATTGACAGTAAACGGCGATTCAGCTGTGCAGTATCTCTCTCTCTCTCTCGCTTGCTCTCAATTCAATTCAATTTAAGGGCTTTATTGGCATGGGAAACGTATGTTAACATTGCCAAAGCAAGTGAAGTAGATAGTAAACAAAAGTGAAATAAACAATAATATTAACAGTAAACATTACACTCAGAAGTTCCATAATAATAAAGACATTTCAAATGTCATATTATGTATATATACAGTGTTATAACAAATGGGAAAATAAATATGGGTTGTATTTACAATGGTGTTTGTTCTTCACTGGTTGCCCTTTTCTTGTGGCAACAGGTCACAAATCTTGCAGCTGTGATGGCACACTGTGGTTTTTCACCCAGTAGATAATGGAGTTTATCAAAATTGGGTTTGTTTTCGAATTCTTTGTGGATCTCTGTATCTCTGTCTCTCTCTCTCTCTGACTGGTGCAATGTATGTATGTGTGAACAGTATGTGTGTGTGTGTGTGCGTGTGTGCGTGTGTGTGTGTGTCTGTGTATGTATGTATCACTCCCAGTATATATGGGTGTATGGATGGATGTATGGATGAATGCATGTATGGATGGATGTACTCATTTCAACCCAGTACAACATTAGTGTAAGACCACTTGAATGCATCTGTCAGGATGTTACATTTTTCATCAAACACTAATAACAGTTATGAAATCAGACGGTAGGCATTTAAACTGCATGTACACTGCCTCGCTCTCTTCTGTCTGTGTGTCTGTGTCTGTGTGTGTCTGTGTGTGTGTGTGTGTGTGTGTGTCTGTGTGTGATTTCCTGTGCTACTGCAGGTACAGAACCAAAATGGACATCACTACCTGGGCTTTCCCCTCATGTCCTGGTGTGATAGCCTCATATTATCAACTAAGCCTCTGGATCCTGTTGCATTATGTATCTGTTTGCTCTCTCCTCTCTCTCTCTCTCTCTCTCTCTCTCTCTCTCTCTCTCTCTCTCTCTCTCTCTCTCTCTCTCTCTCTCTCTCTCTCTCTCTCTCTCTCTCTCTCTCTCTCTCTCTCTCTTCTCTCTCTCTCTCTCTCTCTCTCTCTCTCTCTCTCCGGTTGTATTTACAGTAGTCTTTACAGTGTTATCAGGCAGTAATGGCTCCTGTAAATCTGCTCCACTGCTGTGCTATCTGAAGCAGACAGGAGGCCCAGGTCTGGGAGGGGATTGGGTAGTGCAAAGCGGTTGGTTGTCTGCTACTGCTGTGTTCTATGCTGAATTATTAAATGTCTACATGTTGTCTGTAAGCTGGCCCCTAATGGAAGAACAGTGTTGCGCACAAGTGCGCGCACACACACACACAGGGCATAAAAGAGCAGAAAATGAGAGGGAGAAAGAGAGAGGTTCAGAGCTGAGCTGACAGAGAGGAGAGGAAAAGAGAGAGCACATAGCAGGCTATGTTACACCCACATTCAGCTTGTCGATATGTCAATAGTGTAAGCAGCAGTAGAGAGCACAGGGAGACTATGGGGGTATGGCAGGGGCCAGGGCGTACTTTTAAGGCCTATGTGTGGCCCAAACATGAGATGAGAGGGAAAGGATAGCAGAGAGAACCCATTGGGCAAAAATGGTTGAATCAACGTTGTTTCCCCGTCATTTCAACCCAAATAATTACATGTGATGATGGTGAATCAACGTGGAAAAGTGATTGGATTTGCAAAAAGTAATCAACGTATGGGAATTTTGTATTATTTTCATCCAACTTTTAACCTAAATCCAATGTCATGGTGACATTTTTTGTTGATTTCACATTGAATTTACGTTAGTTGACAACTCAACCGAATGTAAAAATGTAAAAATAGACATTGAACTGACGTCTGTGTCCAGTGGAGAAGAGAGAAGGAGGAAGTGAGAGAGAGAGAGAGAGAGAGAGAGAGAGAGAGAGAGAGAGAGAGAGAGAGAGAGAGAGAGAGAGAGAGAGAGAGAGAGAGAGAGGAGAGAGAGAGAGAGAGAGAGAGAGAGAGAGAGAGAGAGAGAGAGAGAGAGAGAGAGGGAGAGAGAGAGAGAGGCCCATCACAACACAGCTCTACTAGACCAGGCCCATCACAACACAGCTCTACTAGACCAGGCCCATCACAACACAGCTCTACTAGACCAGGCCCATCACAACACAGTTCTACTAGACCCGGCCCATCACAACACAGCTCTACTAGACCCGGCCCATCACAACACCGCACTGACCACTAGTCCAGGGTCGGGCAGAACACTGTCCTTCAGAGAAGTACACCACATGATGCAGTCCACACCATGTATCATTCAGATCATCAGCCTACATATGCTGAGGTAACCTCTGGCAAAAGACACCTAGAACAATCAGAGATAGGAGAGGTGCGCCAACTACTGCATCTAATATGCAGACTACTGGGCTAGACAGACCCTTTTATTCACACACACACACACACACACACACACAACACACACACACACACACACACACACACACACACACACACACACACACACACACACACACACACACACACACACACACACACAGGGTTGCATATTGCATTGCATTGTACTTATTTTTTGGGCCATTCTTATTAGTATGTTTACAAATATCCTTTATTTTACTGGCACTGGTATTATAATAATAGTGATGTGTAATGTTGTGTAATGTTTTTGTTTTTTTCAATGTACTTTACTCAAACCAGTGAATATCACTTATTATAAATGAGATCATTAACTATCAGCTCTTGGAATATCCAGGGCCTGTACTCTTCACATTTTGGTTATAAAACAACAAATCCAGAATTGATTAAAAACATCAAGGGACAGGACATCATAATCCTACTGGAAAACATGGTGTCGTGGAGACATACAGTGGGGAAAAAAAGTATTTAGTCAGCCACCAATTGTGCAAGTTTTCCCACTTAAAAAGATGAGAGAGGCCTGTAATTTTCATCATAGGTACACGTCAACTATGACAGACAAATTTAGAAAAGAAAATCCAGAAAATCACATTGTAGGATTTTTTATGAATTTATTTGCAAATTATGGTGGAAAATAAGTATTTGGTCACCTACAAACAAGCAAGATTTCTGGCTCTCACAGACCTGTAACTTCTTCTTTAAGAGGCTCCTCTGTCCTCCACTCGTTACCTGTATTAATGGCACCTGTTTGAACTTGTTATCAGTATAAAAGACACCTGTCCACAACCTCAAACAGTCACACTCCAAACTCCACTATGGCCAAGACCAAAGAGCTGTCAAAGGACAAAATTGTAGACCTGCACCAGGCTGGGAAGACTGAATCTGCAATAGGTAAGCAGCTTGGTTTGAAGAAATAATCTGTGGGAGCAATTATTAGGAAATGGAAGACATACAAGACCACTGATAATCTCCCTCGATCTGGGGCTCCACGCAAGATCTCACCCCGTGGGGTCAAAATGATCACAAGAACGGTGAGCAAAAATCCCAGAAACACACGGGGGGACCTAGTGAATGACCTGCAGAGAGCTGGGACCAAAGTAACAAAGCCTACCATCAGTAACACACTACGCCGCCAGGGACTCAAATCCTGCAGTGCCAGACGTGTCCCCCTGCTTAAGCCAGTACATATCCAGGCCCGTCTGAAGTTTGCTAGAGTGCATTTGGATGATCCAGAAGAGGATAGGGAGAATGTCATATGGTCAGATGAAACCAAAATAGAACTTTTTGGTAAAAACTCAACTTGTCGTGTTTGGAGGACAAAGAATGTTGAGTTGCATCCAAAGAACACCATACCTACTGTGAAGCATGGGGGTGGAAACATCATGCTTTGGGGCTGTTTTTCTGCAAAGGGACCAGGACGACTGATCTGTGTAAAGGAAAGAATGAATGGGGCCATGTATCGTGAGATTTTGAGTGAAAACCTCCTTCCATCAGCAATGGCATTGAAGATGAAACGTGGCTGGGTCTTTCAGCATGACAATGATCCCAAACACACCGCCCGGGCAACGAAGGAGTGGCTTCGTAAGAAGCATTTCAAGGTCCTGGAGTGGCCTAGCCAGTCTCCAGATTTCAACCCCATAGAAAATCTTTGGAGGGAGTTGAAAGTCCATGTTGCCCAGCGACAGCCCCAAAACATCACTGCTCTAGAGGAGATCTGCATGGGGGAATGGGCCAAAATACCAGCAACAGTGTGTGAAAACCTTGTGAAGACTTACAGAAAACGTTTGACCTGTGTCATTGCCAACAAAGGGTATATAACAAGGTATTGAGAAACTTTTGTTATAGACCAAATACTTATTTTCCACCATAATTTGCTAATAAATTCATAAATAATCCTACAATGTGATTTTCTAGATTTATTTTTCTCATTTTGTCTGTCATAGTTGACGTGTACCTATGATGAAAATTACAGGCCTCTCTCATCTTTTTAAGTGGGAGAACTTGCTCAATTGGTGGCTGACTAAATACTTATTTTCCCCACTGTAGATACTCAGTGTCCCTCAGGCTATAGAGAAAGTTTACTACCATCAATCAAACATAAAAAATTTAAACGGGGCCGAGACTCAGGAGGAATCATCATTTGGCATATGCAGGACTTTGCACTGAATGAAATGAAAAAAGGTACTAATCACATTTGGTTAAAACTTAACAAAGGTACAATCTATTGTGACAATGATGTATACATATGTGCAGCTTATGCTCCTCCTTCAGATTCATCATATTATGATGATCAGTTTTTTGACAATCTCCATACAGAAATCATTCAATTTCAGGCAGAGGGTAGAGTGCTTCTTTGTGGAGATTTCAATGCAAGAACAGGTTCTGAGCCTGAGTACACTGATGCGATGCGGAGCTGCTCTTCCTCCCTGGGAAGGACTGCCCGCTCCATGATCTCGCCATCACGGTTGACAACTCCATTGTGTCCTCCTCCCAGAGTGCAAAGAGCCTTGGCGTGACCCTGGGCAACACCCTGTCGTTCTCTGCTAACATCAAAGCGGTGACCCAATCCTGCAGGTTCATGCTCTACAACAGTCGCAGAGTACGACCCTACCTTACACAGAAAGCGGCACAAGTCCTAATCCAGGCACTTGTCATCTCCCATCTGGATTACTGCAACTCGCTGTTGGCTGGGCTCCCTGCATGTGCCATTAAACCCCTACAACTTATCCAGAACGCCGCAGCCCGTCTGGTGTTCGACCTTCCCAAGTTCTCTCATGTCACCCCGCTCCTCCGCACACTCCACTGGCTTCCAGTTGAGGCGCATCTACTACAAGACCATGGTGCTTGCCTACGGAGCTGTGAGGGGAACGGTACCTCCTTACCTTCAGGCTCTGATCAGACCCTACACCCAAACGAGGGCACTATGTTCATCCACCTCTGGCCTGCCAGCTCCCCTACCTCTACAGATGCACAGTTCCCGCTCAGCCCAGTCAAAGCTATTTGCTGCTCTGGCACCCCAATGGTGGAACAAGCTCCCCCACGACGCCAGGACAGCGGAGTCACTGACCACCTTCCGGAGACACTTGAAACCCTACCTCTTTAAGGAATACCTGGAATAGTATAAAGTCATCCTTCTACACCCCCCCCCCCCCCCCCATAAAAAAAAGGTGGTTGTCCCACTGGCTATCATAAGTTGAATGCACCAATTTGTAAGTCGCTCTGGATAAGAGCGTCTGCTAAATGATGTACATGTAAATGTAAATATTTGGACACCCCTCCTTGTACATTAGCCCAATTATAAATAATAGAAACAGTCCTGACCAAATACTGAACGAAAATGGGAAGGAGTTAGTGCATCTCTGTCGAGCCTTAGGCCTATACATGCTTAATGGTAGAATCAGAGGGGACTCTTTAGGTCAGTTTACTTACTGCTCAGCTCTTGGGACAAGTGTAGTCGATTATGCCATCATTGACCCCTCCTCCATTAGTGCATTCACTGTCAGACCACAGACACCATTGTCAGATCACAGTCAGATCAACGTGTTTTTTAAGAAATTAACCGGCAATATTCATTCAAAAAAACAGCCCAATAAACTCTACAGCATGAACCAATCGTGCAGATTGTCACACACTGGCTCTGGGGACACTGTTATGCTGAGCCAGGGTGTGTAGATCTATGTGTTGTTTTTCTATGTCGGGAGTCTAGGTATGGTATTTCTGTGTTGGCCAGAGTGGTTCCCAATCAGAGGCAACAAGTGTCAGCTGTGGCTGGTTGTCTATGATTGGGAGCCATACTTATAGAGGCGGTTTTTCCCACATTAGTTGTGGGATCTTGTTCGTGTTGGTTTGTGTTTGACCAGTGACTGTCACGTTATCGTTTTGTTGTTTTTGATCGTGTATCATAAATAAAGAGTATGTTCGTCTGCAACGCTGCGCCTTGGTCCTCATCTCTTACCGACGAGCGTGACACAGATGAGCTCAAAACAGTACAGAGAGATTCATTGAAACATTTAACTCAAATGAAATTATTAACTCTATACAGTTTTTCAATAACTCACAATACCAAAACAATAAAGAAGGTGTCAATTCGGCTACTCAAAACATCAATTGCATTTTCCAAAAAACAGCATGGAAAGCAAATTTGAGAAAACCAAAGAAATGCAACATCAGAAACAAAAAACAAAATGTTTCTGAAAAATGGTTTGATAATGAATTTAAAACAATTAGAAAACAAGACAAATGTCAAATGAAAAACATAAGCAGCAAAACAACCCATATATACGCTATGAATACTTTGAAACTCTGAAACAGTATAAACATACACTGAAACGCAAGAAATTGAATTATACCAACAAGATACTTGATGAAATTGAAAGTGCAATTGACCAAAATCAGTTCTGGGACATGTGGAACAATTTAAGCACGACAAAGCCACAAGAATTAGCCATACAAGATGAAGGAATTTGGAAAACTTATTTTGATAATCTATACAAAACATCCCACAAAAAGACTTACAACAGAACCAATTAGAAATTCAAGAAAAATTTAACATCCTTGAATCAGTCATTAAAAACAACCAAAATCCATTAGATTACCCAATAACCCAACAGTAACTAAATGAAAAGCTCAAATCTATCAAATCAAAGAAGGCTTGTGGTCTAGATAACATCAGAAATGAAATGCTGAAAACAGCACACCTGAGTTGCAAAATGCTGTGCTTAAATTGTTCAACATAGTTTTAACTTATGGCTGCTTCCCTGATGTCTGGAACCAGGGGCTCATCTCCCCTATCCACAAAAGTGGAGACAAATCAGACCCCAATAATTACAGGGACATTTGCGTAAACAGCAACTTGGGAACGGTTTTCTGTAGCATTTTGAATTCAAGAATTCAAACCTTTCTTCAAGAAAAAAATTTAATAAGTAAATGTCAAATTGGCTTTCTCCCTAACCATCGCACTACTGACCATATATACAACTTACACACACTAATTCATAAATACGTCCACCAAAAAAAAGAGGGCAAAATCTTTGCTTGCTTTATTGACTTAAAAAAACATTTGATTCTATTTGGCACGAAGGGCTATTGTACAAAATTCTCCAAAGTGGGCTTGGTGGTAAGGTGTATGACTTAATAAAATGTATGTACACAGAAAACAAGTGTGCAATAAAAATCAAAAACCAAAGAACTGCAGTTTGAGTCCAAATCTTTTCAAAATTTATTTCAATGAATTAGCAGACATGTTGGACAATTCTCCAGCCCTAGGACTCACACTATTTGACACAGAGGTAAAATACCTGCTATATGCTGATGACGTGGTACTTCTTTCACCAACCAAAGAAGGTCTTCAACAGAACCTTAACATTCTAGAGCAATATTGCCATAATTGGGCCCTGGCAGTACATTTCTAAAAAACTAAAATCATGATTTTCCACAAAAAAAAACAGATGTCAGAAACACAAATATAAATTCACCCTGAACAACACCATAATTGAACACACAAAAAAGTACACATACCTTGGTCTGACCATATCTGCATCGGGAAACTTTAATATGGCAGTGAATGAACTCAAAGAAAAAGCCCGCAGAACATTGTATGCAATAAAAACGAAATTATTCAAAATCAACATCCCAATTAGAATTTGGACCAAAATATTTGACAGTGTAATCCTACCAATAGCTCTTTACGGAAGTGAGGTTTGGGGGCCACTCAATAAACTGGACTTTAAAATGTGGGACAAACATCAAATTGAAGCCCTACATGCAGAATTCTGTCGGAAGATTCCAGAGAAATACACCAACTAATGCATGTAGGGCAGAATTGGGCCGCTTTCCAGTAGTAATGAAAATACAGAAAATATCATTAAAATTTTGTCTACATCTAAATTTAAGTCCAAATTCAAGTCTGCAATTTAAAGCACTTCAAACCCAAGAGCTGAGCCCAGAAACGAGCCCTCTCAGTCAGCTGGTGTTGGACCTAAACAACCATGCTGACACCAGCACTGCTTCAAAAGAAAGAATTCCAATGAACAAAATCATGAACCAATCAAAGGACTCATATTTACAACAGTGGAAAAACAAAACAAAATCCCAAAGCCAACTAAATTGCTATCTGACCCTAAACAGAGAATATGAATTGGCTGATTATCTCTACTCTCTCAGAGATACGAAGCAGAGACAGATCCTTACCAAGTACAGGCTGAGTGACCATCAATTGGCAATAGAAACCGGCAGACATAAAAAGACATGGCTACCCAAAGAGGAGCGTATATGTGGTCACTGCATGACAGGGGAGGTAGAAACAGAGATGCACTTTCTCCTTTACCTCACAAAGAGATTCATTATTCACAGAAATGACTACATTTATTCCAAATTTTAACTTATTAAACCCAGAGGAAAAACTAAAAATACTCATGGGCGAAGGAGCAATGGCTTTCAGTTTCCATATTTAGATTTGTATATTTATTACATTTCTACTATTGACTGTTACCATTTTATTGTTATTATTTTTGTATTTAATTTTGATTATTATTTACTACCATCTTATATTATTATTTGTTATTGTTTATTATTTTATTATAGTATACATTGTTGCTTTGGCAATATTGACACAATATTTTTCATGCCAATAAAGCAGCTTGAATTTGAGAGAGAGAGAGAGAGAGAGAGAGAGAGAGACAAAGAGAGAGAGAGAGAGACAAAGAGAGAGAGAGAGAGAGAGAGAGAGAGAGAGAGAGAGAGAGAGAGACAGAGAGAGAGACAGAGAGAGAGACAGAGACAGAGACAGAGACAGAGACAGAGACAGAGAGAGAGAGAGAGAGAGAGAGAGAGAGAGAGAGAGAGAGAGAGAGAGAGAGAGAGAGAGAGAGAGAGAGAGAGAGAGAGATACATATTTCATATTTCACTGTCCTCTTCTCACATGATTCTCCCCTGCAGGCTCTTCAGCAGTCTCTCACTGTTCAGCAACATGCAACACCTAGTGATCATTTTACTCTCTCTCTCTCACACACACACACACAAACACACGCACACACACACACACACAATTATTTTCACACATCTGAACACACACCACCCCCAGTGATCACAAAATCACACACATATTTTAGCAGTCAGGCACACCACCCCTGCAGAGATTATACACATGTACATGCACACAAACTCCCTAGTAGGCCTTCTAAATCGTAGAAACACACACATTCAGGCATGAATACACACTTTAAAGGCACACTACCCCTGCTGAGACCAACTAGGTCTGCTATCTTCATTTGATTGTAGTGTATTCAAGGTTTAAAAAGGCTTCTAAAGTTTGTAATTTCCACTTTAAAATGTCAGACTTGATTTGCCTGGATGGTAGAGAGATGCTACTCATCAACACAGTTTCAGCCTTTTGTATTTTCATTAATGACCACTTTCATGGTCTGTGTTGTTTTGGGCTACATGTGCTTTATGTGTTCACTGTAGGTAACTTAAAAATATCTGCTAAATTACACTAATATGTGTTTAGGCTGTCACATACAGTGCCTTCAGAAAGTATTCATACCCCTTGACTTATTCCACATTTTGTTGTTACTGATTTCAAAATGGAATAAATAAAATAAAAAATATCACGCATCTACACAAAATAACCCATAATGACAAAAGTGAAAACATGTTTTTTGAAATGTTTGAAATGTATTGAAAATTAAATGCATAAATATCTCATTTACATAAGTATTCACACCCCTGAGTCAATACATGTTAGAATCACCTTTGGCAGCGATTACAGCTGCGAGTCTTTCTGGATAAGTCTCTAAGAGCTTTGCACACCCGAATTGTACAATATTAGCATATTATTCTTTTTAGAATTCTTCAAGCTCTGTCAAGTTGGTTATTGATCATTGCTAGACATCCATTTTTAAGTCTTGCCATAGATTTTCAGTCAAAACTGTAACTAGGCCACTCAGGAACATTCAATGTTGTATTGGTGTCAGGGGTCAGTGTGATGCGGTAGGACGAAGTCAGGCGCAGGACACAGAGCTAATCCAAAACGTACTTTACTCGTAGGTAACGTAAATAGCATAACCTCCACGCAGGGAGGAACAAACCCGCTCACCAGACGACAACCAAACATGAACAAACACGCACAAAACACAGTGGGAGCCAGAGGGTTAAATAGGGAAGAAATCAATACATAATGGGAACCAGGTGTGAACAATAAAGTCAAAACAAGTAGAACACAGAAACATAGATCGGTAGCAGCTAGTACTCCGGCGACGACGAACGCCGTAGCCTGCCCGAGCAAGGAGGAGGAGCAGCCTCGGCTGAATCCGTGACAATTGGTAAGCAACTCCAGTGTATATTTGGCCT
Source organism: Coregonus lavaretus (assembly GCF_964263955.1). Taxonomy (NCBI): domain Eukaryota; kingdom Metazoa; phylum Chordata; class Actinopteri; order Salmoniformes; family Salmonidae; genus Coregonus; species Coregonus lavaretus. The sequence goes on along the minus strand of NW_028162300.1, from coordinate 57,124 downwards.
TTATTTTAGGTTATTGTCCTGCTGAAAGGTGAATTGGTCTCCCAGTGTCTGTTGGAAAGAAGACTGAACCAGATTTGGCCAGTGGTTAGCTCTATTCCATTTCTTTTTATCCTAAAAAACTCCCTAGTCCTTACCGATGGCAAGCATACCCATAACATGATGCAGCCACCACCATGCTTGAAAATATGAAGTGATACTCAGTGATGTGTTGTGTTTGTCATGTAGTGTATTTCAAAACAGAAGCAGCCTAAACAAAGTTTCAGTTGAACAAGTTGGGATAAGTAGAGGCAGAAGTCTGTTGGTTCGAAACACCACCAGACATTATGAATGATTTGGAATGCTCTACAAAATATTGTCAAGCGTACATCCACTGGAGAGGGAGAGGAGACAAGGTTTTTCATATCAGCAGCATGTACAAGGTTTTCCTAATCAAAGATTTGGAGTTGAAGAAACCAAATAGCGTCCATCCTCTACTGTACTGGTTCTCCCTGCTTAGACTGACGATATGAGAGTGTGGGGAAAGTAAACATGTAAGAGAGAGGAGATAGTGAGTGTGTGTGTGTGTGTGTGTGTGGGACGTGTTTAACTATTCTTGAATTCAAGAATAGTAAAGGAACTAAAATTTGACCAACTGGGGACATTTTGTTAGTCCCCACAAGGTCAAATGCTATTTCTAGGGGGTTTACGGTTAAGGTTAGAATTAGTGTTAAGGTTAGAATTACGTTAAGGGTTAGGGTTAGAAGCCAGGGTTAGTTTTAGGGTTAGGGTTAGGTGCTAGGGTTAGGGTTAGGGTAAGGTTAGGTTTTTTTGGGTTAAGGTTTGGTTTAAGGTTAGGGTAAGAGTACAGGTGAGGGTTAGGGGTTAGGGAAAATAGGATTTTGAATGGGACTGAATTTTGTGTCGCTACAAGGTTAGCTGTACAAGACTGTGTGTGTGTGTGTGTGTGTGTGTGTGTTTTGAGTGGCATTTTTAATATCCCTGTCTGCTTCAGATGCCTAAAGTTGTTTTGCTTGAGTGTGTCAAACTCTCTCTCTCTCTCTCTCTCTCTCTCTCTCTCTCTCTCTCTCTCTCTCTCTCTCTCTCTCTCTCTCTCCCCCTCTCTCTCTCTCTCTCTCTCCCCCTCTCTCTCTCTCCCCGTCTCTCTCTCTCTCTCTCTCTCTCTCTCTCTCTCTCTCTCTCTCTCCCCCTCTCTCTCTCTCTCTCTCTCTCTCTCTCTCCCCCCTCTCTCTCTCTCCCCGTCTCTCTCTCTCTCTCTCTCTCTCTCTCTCTCTCTCTCTCTCTCTCTCTCTCTCTCTCTCTCTCTCTCTCTCTCTCTCTCTCTCTCTCTCTCGCTCTCTCTCTCTCTCTCTCTCTCTCTCTCTCTCTCTCTCTCCCTTCATCCTCCCTTCCTCTCTTCTGTCTCACACCTGGTTATTTTGTTCATTAAAACTGCACCTCATTAATTTCAAACAGCTTTCACTTTCCATCAATGCTTAATTGAAACTCTTATTTTTTATGCGCCAGAATTACTTTCTGAACCTGAGTACATTTTCAATCCGTTGAATATCTAAAAAAAACAAATGGAGAGGTCCTTAATGACAAGTCGTATAACATTAATATTGTTTTGAAACCATTAACACATTTCTGGAAACTGTGAGATTTAATTAAGCTCACTCGAACAGAAAAATATGTCACTTTAATTAAACTAGCTATAACTTATGAATGCTTAATTAAGTCGTGAGTTTTGTTCTTGTGATGAGGTGGTGATGAAGGAGTCAGGCGCAGGAGGGTAAATCACAGAATAACAGGCTTTATCCGCAAAATACAGGTTTACGCAGAAATGTGTCAAACACACTCCAGGGCACAAAACAGGCGCACTGGAAAATACAAGGCATACGGGAAAAATACTCCCGTCGATACACAATACACGAGCTCCACCGAGCTTCACTAACCTCCACAAATAAACAATCACCCACAAGGACAAGGGGGCAGAGGGAACACTTATACTCTGACTAATTTGGGGAATAGAACCAGGTGTGTGTGATTGACAAGACAATTGTGATGATGATTGGGCCGGCAGTGGTTAGTACTCCGGTGACGATGAATGCCGAAGCCTGCCTGAACACGGAGGAGAGGCAGCCTCGGCAGAAGTCGTGACAGTTCTTAATCAAGAAGTGAAGTTATTATGTGGGCCTTGTAACAGGTATATGAATTAAGGCTTCATTAAGACCTATCAAATCCAATTTTATTTGTCACATGCTTCGTAAACAACTGATGTAGACTAACAGTGAAATGCTTACTTACAGGTCCTTTTCCAACAATGTATAAGTTGACTTTGTATAAAGTGTGCATCCCCATGCATCATCATGGTACAGACATCCATTGAAGAGCTGTTTGGCGTAGCAGCTAGCCTAGCCGCTAACTAGCTATCAAGCTAGCAATGTTTCCTTGACAGCTTGAACACAACCCGTGACACCCTTGTGTCTAGAACCATGGATTGTCCCGGGCTTATGGCTGTCTAAATCCCTGATGTTTGTTGCTGTTTAAGGGTGTTTTCACATATAGTCCTCTTTAAAAGAACCGATCTCAGTCCTCTTTAAAGTGAACTCGGGGGTAAAAAAAAAAAGTTAAAGAACTCAGTTATCTTTGTATTCACACTGCCCTTGCCTTTGAATGAGCACTCAACTCTTTTGCCAGTTCACTTCAACTATTTTGTGTGCCGAGTCCTCTTTGCATTCACATTGCTATGTTTAGAAAGGAACCAATATCTTTTTCCAAAATGCAGTCTGGGTTTTTACAAAGTGCAGGACAAGCCATTCAATCAGAACGTGTTATCGGACAGCAAGATATACCTACTTACACTTTGGAAACTAATAGATGCATTTAGTTAAAATATGAGACATAATAATTGTAATAAGAAGATACTATTAACATGTACATTTGATTGGTAACAGAATAAATAGCAATAGAATAACTGCAGAATAAATAATGCTGTAATTGAAAATTGTACACCCAAGGTAGGCTACTGCCCCTTTAAGAGCTAGAATAGATTTTAATAGATTTTGTACCCTATGTTGTGATTCTTACTAAATATGTTGTCTTCTCACACTATTCAAACCCCAAAATCAATAAAAAGCTCATGAAGTGCTCTTAGCCTATAGATCACATATTGCAAACAAATAATCTGTTGTCCATCCTTGACAATCGCTAATCAATATCCAAAAACAGCACACTTTTTTTTTCCGCAAACCTGCACGTCATCATCTTCTCTCTTTTGTGGCACCAATGTGAGGGTTTATGGCAGGGGAAACAGTGTTGCAGTAGTCTAGTGTGTAGTGCGGGAATAATGACAAGCGAACCTGGGGAGCTTTGCGTTCACATTGTCTTAAAAAAGGGAACCGGACCGCGGAATTCAAGCGAACCGTAGTCAGACCACCTCTCGAGATGGTGTCAGTTCGGTATGCTTCAGGGGCTCTTTTGAAGGGTATTTCTTTAGAGTGTTCACACTGCACCAAAAATTAAGCGAACCGCACTCAGTTCACAAAAATTGGCTGAAAGGGACCAAGTGTGAAAACACCCTATCTGCCAGCGTTAGTTTACGTTGTTACATTGGCATCCAACGGCAAAGATGGGAGTCATGGAGAGGACTGTGTCTCTCTATCACAGGTGTAGGATCTTTTAAATGAACAAAAATGATTCTACAAGCAGTTGATACAACAACAGGAAATTAGCTTCAAGAGCTTTGTCAAAATACTGATGGACTCAACTAACAAAATAAAGTAAGAAACATTATCACTGAAAAGCTGCAGATGGATCATATGAAAATTGAGGTGGAGTGCGCCCACAGGTCTGGAAAACATGTAATTAGCCTATGTGACAGACCCAGGACGATAGTGGTCAAGTTCCTGAGGTTTAAGGACAAGATGGCTGTTCTGGAGAGAGCCAAGACATTATTTCTATGTACGATAAGCTACCAAGGAAAGGGCTAAGAATAGCCCATATTAATATATTTAGCCTTACAAATAAGGTTAATGAAATCAATAACTTGCTAACATCAGATAACATTCATAGACAGGCCTCTCTGAAACTCTCTTCGATAATCACTTTGATGATACAGCAGTATCAATACAGGGATAAAACGTCTACAGAAAAGACAGGAATTCCTAGGGGGGGAGGTGTTGCTGTATATGTTCAGAGCAATATTCCTGTAAAGCTTAGAGAGGATCTCATGTCAAATGTTGTTGAAGTGTTGTGGATGCAAGTTCACCTGCCTCATCTAAAGCCTCTTCTTTTGGGGTGCTGCTATAGGCCACGAAGGGCTAACAGTCTTTGGATAATATGTGTGCAATGATTGATAATGTGTGTGATGTTAACAGAGAGGTCTATTTTCTGGGTGACCTGAACATTGCCTGGTTAGCAACTAGCTGTCCTCTCAAGAGGAAGCTTCTAACTGTGGCTAATGCCTGTAATATGACCCAGGTTATCACTCAACCAACTAGAGTGCATACCAACAGTGTTGGATCAGTGACATCCACTTGTATTGATCATATATTCACTAATGCTGCAGAGCTTTGCTCCAAAGCAATATTAGTTTCCATTGGCTGTAGTGACCATAGCATTGTGGCAATAACAAGGAAAGCCAAAGTGCCAAAGGTTGGGCCTAAATACATTTATAAGAGATCATACAACATGTTTTCTCAGGATTGTTTTGTTGAAGATGTAAAAATTGTATCTCGGTCTGATGTGCATGTGAATCCAGATGCAGCACTGGAAGTATTTGTAAAATTATTCATTCCATTTGTTGACAAGCATGCACCTGTTAATAAACTAACTGTGAGAACTGTTAGAGCCCCCTGATTGATGATTAATTTAAAATGTATATTTGGTTCAAATAAATGATGCAATAGAGGTGGCAAACAAGTCAGGCTGCTCATCTGATTGGTTGATATAAATTGTAACTCAATTTAACAAAAATAAGAATAAATTATATTACCACACAAAGATAAATGACAAAGACAATGGAAAAATACTTTGGAGTGCCTTAAATGATATCATGAGCAGAAAACCCAATTAATCTCCAACGTTCATTGAAGTTGATGGAACATTTATAATAAAACCTTTCGATATTGCCAATCATTTCAATGACTATTTCACTAGTAAAGTGGAATTTTATTTATTTTATTCTATTTTTCTTTTTATAATTTTTTTTATTAAAAAATTTTAAAAAAATGTTTTTGTCATTTAGCAGACGCTCTTATCCAGAGCGACTTACAGGAGCAATTAGGGTTAAGTGCCTTGCTCAAGGGCACATCGACAGATTTTTCACCTAGTCGGCTCGGGGATTAGAACCAGCGACCTTTCGGTTACTGGCACAACGCTCTTACCCACTAAACTACCTGCCGCCCTAACCATCATATTTTTGTATAAAAAATCTAATAATGAAAGAGAATGATTGCTGTTTTGAATTTGGTCAAGTTAGTGTGGGAGAGGTGGAAAAACTATTGTTATCCATGAATAATGATAAGCCACCAAGTATAGACAACCTTGATGGGAAACTATTGAGAATGTTAGCAGACCGTATTGCCACCTCTATTTGCTATATCTTTAACCATTTACATTTTAGTCATTTAGCAGATGCTCTTATCCAGAGTGACTTTACAGTTAGTGAGTGCATACATTTTCATACTGGCCCCCCGTGGGAAACGAACCCACAACCCTGGCGTTGCAAGCGCCATGCTCTACCAACTGAGCTACAAAGCCTAAAGGAGTGTGTGTGTCCACAGGCGTGGAAGGAAGCTAAAGTAATTCCACTGCCTAAAAATAGTAAAGCACCATTTGCTGGCTCTAACAGCCACCCAATCAGTTTGCTGCCTGTTCTTAGTAAACTGATGGAGAGGATTGTGTTTGACCAAATACAGTGCTATTTTTCAGAGAACAAGTTAACGACAGACTTTCAGCAGGAATATAGAGAAGGGCACTCAACTTGTACTGCACTGACTCAGATGACTGAGGATTGGTTAAAATAAATTGATAATAAGATGATAGTTGGAACAGTATTGTTATTGAAAAAAACTGACTTGCTATGGCTTTATATCACCTGCCATCACATACTTGGAGAGTTATTTATCCAATAGAACCCAGAGAGTGTTCTTCAATGGAAGCTACTCTAACATCAGATATGTACAATGCGATGTCCCTCAGGACATTTTCCTTGGGCTGTTACTCTTCTCTAATTTACAAATGATTTGCCACTGGTCTTACACGAAGCTAGAATGTCTATGTATGCGGATGATTCCACACTACATGTCAGCACCTAAAGCTAGTGAGCTCATTGAAATTCTAAATGAGGAGTTAGAGTTAGCATCAGAATGGGTGATTAATAATAAATTGGTCTTAAATAAATCTAAAACTAAAGGGATTTTATTTGGTTCAAAACATTCTCTAAGACCTAAACCTCAACAGGAGTTGTACATAAAGGGTGTGACCATTGAGCAAGTTGAGGAACCAAAATCATCTGCATAACATTGGATGGTCAATTGTCATGGTTGCTCATATTGACAAAGTTGTTGTGAAGATGGGAGGGGTATGTATGTTATAAAAATATGTTCTGCGTTTTTGACAAACAAATCAACTGTACTAGTTGTTCAGGCTCTGGTCTTGTCCCATCTTGATTACTGTACGGTAATATGGTCAAGTGCAGCAAAGAAATACCTCGCAAAGCTGCAGCTAGCTCAAAACAGAGCAGCACTCCTTCCCCTTAACTGCACATACAGAATTAACATCAACAGCATGAATGCCAGTCTTTCCTGTTTGAGGGTTGACTAGAGATGAACTTCTTCTCTTCTAGTTTTTATTAGAAATATTACTGTGACAAAAATTCCAGATTGTCTGCATTATCAAACAACATTCAGCTCAGACACCCATACATACCCCACAAGCCATGCCACCAGGGGTCTCTTCACAGTCCCCAAGTCCAAAATGAATATACGGCAACACAAATGGAGCTCCCTTCCATCTCCAATTACTCAAGCGAACAGCAAAATTACCTTTAAACACTGATTAAAAAAACTACTCATGGAACGGCAAGGACTGTCAGGGACTGTCAGGGACACAAACACACACACACACAGACACTCTAACACACACATAATTTTTCAATTGCATTGTTTGTTAACATTTTTGTTGCATTGTTTGTGTATCGTTGTATTTTAAATTTGTGTGACTTTCATTGTCTATCAGTGAATCAGTGTTTTGTTACTTGTCATGTTTTTTTGTTTTTTTGTTTTTGTGTGTGTGGACCCCAGGAACAGTAGCTGATGCTTCTGCAAAAGTTAATGGGGATCCAAATAAACACATAAATGACTGACAGAAGACAGAATAAAAACCAAATAAATAGATTATCCTGGTTACAGACATGTAGTGTACTGCACACAGTTTTACAGTGTACACTTTCAGAATAATGTGTATAAGTATGCAATCTTTCCACTATGTGTAGCCTGGTACTGCTAGCTTTGGGAGTAGTCTAATGTATTGAGGCTGTGTAGGGAAAGGAAGGACTGTAGAGCTTATTGGACTGAGCTGTCACCCCTGTAGATTTAAGGGCCAGCCAAACACACGCAAACACGCACATATACACACACACACGCACACACACACACACACACACACGCACGCACACCTGCTGAGAAGGCAGAATCAAACTCTGGCAATCAATAAAACATTCCTTCTCTTAGTCCCTCTCTCTCATTTTCTCTCTCTTTCTCTCTCTCTCTCTCCATCTATCCATCTCTCTCTTTCTCTCTCTCTCTCTCCATCTATCCCTCTCTCTCTTTCTCTCTCTCTCTGTATCTACTTCCGTCTCTCATTTTCCCCCTCTACCTGATATAAACAATCTTACGTCGTACTATAGCATACAGTACATAGTAGGATTATGTAGATTTACTTTGCTAAAGGTTTACAGTATCCTTACACACTTCTACATTAATGTGGATGCTACTAGGGTTGTTGCAGTGACCGTATTACCGCCACACCGGCAGTCATGAGTCATAACCGCAGTAAAATTCCACATGACCGTTGAGTCACGGTAATCTCCTCTTATGCACTCTGGACATGTGTTGGTAGTACCCAACTCGTTAATGACCATCAGGTCCTAATGATCTGGTACTCAGCACTCTACTGTCCCTCTGACCACTCTGACATCAATGGAAATGCAATCGAAAATCACATCAAACACTTATCATCAAAACAGTATCATGCTTTTAAAACACACCTCACTGTGATGATCAATTTGAAGAAAGAAGTTCAACAGCAGGTTGAACCTGAGTGGAAAACATGTTCGTTGTGGATGTTGTTTCAAAGCTTAACACAACGAAATGGATAGCACTTTTTAAGGTGATAATTAATTCAAAACATCCATATGCATATTAGAGTTTATGAGCCCAAGACTGAAAAAAATCTTGAATTAAAATTATGATTGTGGCTGAAAAACATAAAACAAAACTGATTTAAGATGTCTTTGATACATAATTGGTCCAGCCTATACTCTGAAACTAAACACATTAGAGTCATCACCTTTGAGTGTGGACTGTATTATTATTATACTGGATGGACTGGTTGCTATGCTCCAAAATGTATAACCACGAGTCTGAGAGTGAACGTATAGCCCTAGGCGATGCTGTTGGTTCATTGACTGTGCAGGGCGGCTTACAGTTAGCCTACAATTATAGTGAATTTGTATTAGATTTTTAATAGCCTAGTAATCACCACCATGTGTTTCCATCTCCTCCTCTTTCTTCCAATGTTTCTTTACACATGACAAAAATAAATAATGTATTTATGAAATAGATTTAGTATACTTTTTTAAATGTAGATGTTCCAAAGGTGCGCATCAGCAGCTTGAATGCAGCTTGTATGTGTGGAGGCCTGGAGATGCTAAACTTGTTTATGTTAATTAACAGTCAATTACCGTGAGACCGGCAGTCTTTTGCATGACAATAACCGCCTGACAAAATGTCATGACCACCACAGCCCTAGATGCTACCATAATTACGGATAAACCTGAATAAATCGTGAATAATGATGAGTGAGAAAGTTACAGACGCACAAATATCATACCCCCAAGACATGCTCACCTCTCACCATTACAATAACAAGGGAGGTTAGCATTTTGGGGGGGGGGGGGGGGGGGGGAGGTTGATATTTGTGCGTCTGCAGTGGTGGAAAAAGTACCCAACTGTCATACTTGAGATACCTTAATAGAAAATGACTCAAGTAAAAGTGAAAGTCGCCCAGTACAATCTTACTTGAGTAAAAGTCTAAAAGTAACTCTGTTTTGTTGTTGTTTTTATCGCACTGCTTTGCTTTATCTTGGCCAGGTCGCAGTTGTAAATGAGAACTTGTTCTCAACTGGCTTACCTGGTTAAATAAAGGTGAAATAAAAATAAAATAATAAATAAAGGAGGTTGATATTTGTGCGTCTGCAGTGGTGGAAAAAGTACCCAACTGTCATACTTGAGATACCTTAATAGAAAATGACTCAAGTAAAAGTGAAAGTCGCCCAGTACAATCTTACTTGAGTAAAAGTCTAAAAGTAACTCTGTTTTGTTGTTGTTTTTATCGCACTGCTTTGCTTTATCTTGGCCAGGTCGCAGTTGTAAATGAGAACTTGTTCTCAACTGGCTTACCTGGTTAAATAAAGGTGAAATAAAAATAAAATAATAAATAAAGGAGGTTGATATTTGTGCGTCTGCAGTGGTGGAAAAAGTACCCAACTGTCATACTTGAGATACCTTAATAGAAAATGACTCAAGTAAAAGTGAAAGTCGCCCAGTACAATCTTACTTGAGTAAAAGTCTAAAAGTAACTCTGTTTTGTTGTTGTTTTTATCGCACTGCTTTGCTTTATCTTGGCCAGGTCGCAGTTGTAAATGAGAACTTGTTCTCAACTGGCTTACCTGGTTAAATAAAGGTGAAATAAAAATAAAATAATAAATAAAATGTGGTTTGAAATCTACTTAAGTACCAAAAGTAAATGTAATTGCTCAAATATACTTAAGTATCAAAAGTAGAAGTAAAAGTATAAATCATTTCAAATTCCGGCACAATTTTCTTGTTTTTTTAATTTAGCCAGGTGCATGCTCCAACACTCAGACATAATTTACAAATGAAGCAAGTGTTTAGTGAGTCCGCCAGATCAGAGGCAGTAGGGATGACCAGGGATGTTTTTTTGATAAGTGTGTGAATTAGACCACTTTCCTGTCCTGCTAAGCATTCAAAATGTAACGAGTACTTTTGGGTGTCAGGGAAAATGTATGGAGTAAAAAGTAAATTATTTTCTTTAGGAATGTAGTGAAGTAAAAATAAAAGTTGTCAAAAATATAAATATTAAAGTAAAGTACAGATACCCCAAAAAAGTACTTAACTAGTACTTTCAAGTATTTTTACTTAAGTACTTTACACCACTGTACACTAACTTTCTCACTTATCATTATTTACGATTCATGCAGGATTATCCGTAATCATGGAAGCATCCACATGAATGTAGAAGTGTTTAGAAACATATTCTATTATTATTTAGAAAAAAAAGGGACTCCAAAATGACACAATACATTATTTACGATTAATTTCTATTGGGCATAAAATAATCTGAAAAACAACCAAAACAAACAGCAAATGCATCCAACGAATTTGTGGAGTCACAAGCTTAATGGCTTGATGGAGTCATTGCGTGCTATGAATATGGGACCAAATACTTAACTTTTTACTACTTTAATACACATATACAGTGGGGAAAAAAAGTATTTAGTCAGCCACCAATTGTGCAAGTGTCACGCACGTTGACTGATGACTCGTGGAACCAAGGCGCAGTGTGATAAGCGTACATTTTATTTAGTACACAACACACGAACAAAACAACAAAACGAACGATACGTGTAGTCCTGAGGTTACAACAACACAAACCTTTACGGAACAAGATTCCACCAACTAACTGGTGCCAACAGGCTGCCTAAGTATGGTCCCCAATCAGAGACAACGAGCTACAACTGCCTCTGATTGGGAACCACCCTGGCCAACATAGATCTAAACAATCTAGAACAAAAAACATAGAAAACTAAACATAGAAAAATCCACACCCTGGCTCAACATTTAAGAGTCCCCAGAGCCAGGGCGTGACAGCAAGTTCTCCCACTTAAAAAGATGAGAGAGGCCTGTAATTTTCATCATAGGTACAAGTCAACTATGACAGACAAAATGAGAAAAAAATTCCAGAAAATCACATTGTAGGATTTTTTTTGAATTTATTTGCAAATTATGGTGGAAAATATGTATTTGGTCAATAACAAAAGTTTATCAATACTTTGTTATATACCCTTTGTTGGCAATGACACAGGTCAAACGTTTTCTGTAAGTCTTCACAAGGTTTTCACACACTGTTGCTGGTATTTTGGCCCATTCCTCCATGCAGATCTCCTCTAGAGCAGTGATGTTTTGGGGCTGTCGCTGGGCAACACGGACTTTCAACTCCCTCCAAAGATTTTCTATAGGGTTGAGATTTGGAGACTGGCTAGGCCACTCCAGGACCTTGAAATGCTTCTTACGAAGCCACTCCTTCGTTGCCCGGGCGGTGTGTTTGGGATCATTGTCATGCTGAAAGACCCAGCCACGTTTCATCTTCAATGCCCTTGCTGATGGAAGGAGGTTTTCACTCAAAATCTCACGATACATGGCCCCATTCATTCTTTCCTTTACACGGATCAGTCGTCCTGGTCCCTTTGCAGAAAAACAGTCCCAAAGCATGATGTTTCCACCCCCATGCTTCACAGTAGGTATGGTGTTCTTTGGATGCAACTCAGCATTCTTTGTCCTCCAAACACGACGAGTTGAGTTTTTACCAAAAAGTTCTATTTTGGTTTCATCTGACCATATGACATTCTCCCAATCCTCTTCTGGATCATCCAAATGCACTCTAGCAAACTTCAGACGGGCCTGGACATGTACTGGCTTAAGCAGGGGGACACGTCTGCACTGCAGGATTTGAGTCCCTGGCGGCGTAGTGTGTTACTGATGGTAGGCTTTGTTACTTTGGTCCCAGCTCTCTGCAGGTCATTCACTAGGTCCCCCCGTGTGTTTCTGGGATTTTTGCTCACCGTTCTTGTGATCATTTTGACCCCACGGGGTGAGATCTTGCGTGGAGCCCCAGATCGAGGGAGATTATCAGTGGTCTTGTATGTCTTCCATTTCCTAATAATTGCTCCCACAGTTGATTTCTTCAAACCAAGCTGCTTACCTATTGCAGATTCAGTCTTCCCAGCCTGGTGCAGGTCTACAATTTTGTTTCTGGTGTCCTTTGACAGCTCTTTGGTCTTGGCCATAGTGGAGTTTGGAGTGTGACTGTTTGAGGTTGTGGACAGGTGTCTTTTATACTGATAACAAGCTCAAACTGGTGCCATTAATACAGGTAACGAGTGGAGGACAGAGGAGCCTCTTAAAGAAGAAGTTACAGGTCTGTGAGAGCCAGAAATCTTGCTTGTTTGTAGGTGACCAAATACTTATTTTCCACCATAATTTGCAAATAAATTCATTAAAAATCCTACAATGTGATTTTCTGGATTTTTTTTTCTCATTTTGTCTGTCATAGTTGACGTGTACCTATGATGAAAATTACAGGCCTCTCTCATCTTTTTAAGTGGAAGAACTTGCACAATTGGTGGCTGACTAAATACTTTTTTTCCCCACTGTAAGTGAATTTGTCCTAATACTTTTACTCCCCTAAAGTCGGGGGGCTATGTAATAAAAGTGTTGTATCTTCTAAACAGTTCACCTGATATGGATGGAAATGTCCTCAAATTAAAGCTGACAGTCTGCACTTTAACCTCATACTCATTTTATAATTTCATACTTTTGGAGCTCACTGTACTTGGCCAGGATCTGGGCCAGACACACTACATTAGGGGGTAATTTGGGACGCAACCTGTAATAGGAATGTTCACAGGCTCCAACAGACAGGGATGTCCCTTCTCTGTAACCAGACATTCAGGAGAAACTGAGGGTATCAGTGTATCCGTGTTTTGGCATTTCACATATCAGCATCCAGAATCCCTTTGGAAGGCCACAACCACCTCACCATTGTCATGGTAACACTTGGGGTGTGGCGTAAAGCAGAGAGCAGGAATTGGGCCTTGCATCTGTTATGATTACATGATAAGTAATACAATAGCATTAGTCTCAGCTGATTCTTATCTAGACAAGGCCAAATACATTTGCGTCATCAACACCACATCCCACTGCAGAAGGATACTGTTGAAAAACTGTTGTGGAGAGATAAAGAGGGAATATTATAGCTGACGTTTTCACCTCTACATCCCTACATTCCTCCTTTCCTTCTGTTACATCCCCAGCTGCTCAGTCTTTAAACTGCTCCAGACCTCTGGGAGCCTATTATCTGTTACACCGCACAGCACGATTTGGCATGGGTCCTCAGATCCTCAAAAGGTTCTACAGCTGCACCATCGAGAGCATCCTGACCAGTTGCATCACTGCCTGGTATGGCAACTGCTCGGCCTCCGATCGCAAGGCACTACAGAGGGTATTGCGTACGGCCCAGTACATCACTGGGGCCAAGCTTCCTGCCATCCAGGACCTCTATACCAGGCGGTGTCAGAGGAAGGCCTCTAAACAGCTTCTATACCCAGCTATAAGACTCCTGAACATCTAATCAAATGGCTACTCAGACTATTTGCATTGTCCCCCCCCCCCTCCGTTTATTATCTATGCATAGTCACTTCAACTCTACCTACATGTACATATTACCTCGACTAACCTATGCCCCCGCACATTGACTCTGTACCGGTACCCCCTGTATATAGCCTCGCTACTGTTATTTTACTGCTGCTCTTTAATTATAATTTTTATTTTTTAGTTATCTATTTTTTTTACTTAACACTTATTTTTCTTAAAACTGCATTGTTGTTTAAGGGCTTGTAAGTAAGCATTTCACTGTAAGGTCTACTACACCTGTTGTATTCGGTGCATGTGACAATTTTTTATTTTTATTTATTTATATATTCAGGACCTCACAGTAGTGTGTGTGTGTGTGTGTGTGTGTGTGTGTGTGTGTGTGTGTGTGTGTGTGTGTGTGTGTGTGTGTGTGTGTGTGTGTGTGTGTGTGTGTGTGTGTGTGTGTGCGTGCGTGCGTGCGTGCGTGCGTGTGCGTGCGTGTGTGTGTGTGAGTGTGTGTACCTGCCTGCCTGCCTGCCTGCATGTGTAGCACATGGGGATGTGTCCCCACTTGCTCCAGAGAATAGCTTTTCATGTGGCGACAATTGGTAAGACGCTTCAGGTGGGTGGTCATGTGTGCTAGCAAGCCAGGGATGCTGAGTTCAAGCCTCTGTGTGAGCCGAATCAGGAGGAAGTGGTATTCGCTAAGCAAGCAGCCTGACGTCCTTTACACAGGCATGCATATATTGCTCTCTCTTCCTACGTCTTGGCATACAAACATTCATTCATCTCTCATTTTCATTTGTTTTCTTTTTTTCACCTTTGTCACCAATTTACTAGTAGTGCGTTCGTCTCCCACGAATCTCCTAGCAGCCGCAGTCTTGACAGGGAGAAGCCCAATGATCCGTTTGTAAGTCATTAATTTTCTGTTTCCCCACACTCACTCATCCAGAATAAGCTGTCTGGAAAGTCCTGCAAGCTTTTCCAGCGCCGAGCAGTGGATGACTGATCACAAAGCTTATAGCCATAGAGTCCCCACTCTGCGTTAATACACCCGGGTCTGCAAGCACCCACCCACCCTCTCTCTCTCTCTCTCTCTCTCTCTCTTTCTCTCTTTCTCTCTTTCTCTCTCTCTCTCTCTCTCTCTCTCTCTCTCTCTCTCTCTCTCTCTCTCTCTCTCTCTCTCTCTCTCTCTCTCTCTCTCTCTCTCTCTCTCTTTCTCTCTCTCTCACACAGACACACACACACACACATATACACACACACATACTGTATACACACACAAAAAACACGCACACATATAAATTCACATTCACACAAAGCTACAATCAGAAAGCTTATATCCATGGAGTCCCACTATGTACACACACTCACACAGCTTATATCCATAGAGTCCCACACTGCTGATACATGAAGGCTGACAGTCGGCTGGTATGAGTGTTTCAGAGTGACATAAATCATATTTTACATTAAATTCAGATTCAAAAGAACATACACTTGTACGGTATTTGCTGTGCATACACTACATTTTAGTTATTTAGCAGACGCTCTTATCCAGAGCGACTTGCAGGTAGTGAGTGCATTAATTTTTTTATTTTTAATTTTTTATACTGGCCCCCCATGGGAATCGAACCCACAACCCTGGCGTTAACAAAATATGGAAAAAGTCAAGGGGTCTGAATACTTTCCAAATGCACTACCGGTCAAAAGTTTTAGAACACGTACTCATTCAAGGGTTTTTCTTTATTTTGTACTATTTTCTACATTGTAGAATAATAGTGAAGACATCAAAACTATTAAATAACACATATGGAATAATGTAGTAACCAAAAAAGTGTTAAACAAATCAAAATATATTTTTTTTATTTGAGATTCTTCAAATAGCCACCCTTTGCCTTGATGACAGCTTTGCACACTCTTGGCATTCTCTCAATCAGCTTCATGAGGTAGTCACCTGGAATGCATTTCAATTAACAGGTGTGCCTTCTAAAAAGTTAATTTGTGGAATTTATATCCTTCTTAATGCGTTTCAGCCAATCAGTTGTGTTGTGACAAGGTAGGGGGGGTATACAGAAGATAGCCCTATTTGGTAAACCTGCCAAGAGAGGGCCGCCCACCAAAACTCACGGACCAGGCAAGGAGGGCATTAATCAGAGAGGCAACAAAGAGACCAAAGATAACCCTGAAGGAGCTGCAAAGCTCCACAGCGGAGATTGGAGTATCTGTCCATAGAACCACTTTAAGCCGTACACTTCACAGAGCTGGGCTTTACGGAAGACTGTCCAGAAAAAAGCCATTGCTTAAAGAAAGAAATAAGCAAACACGTTTGGTGTTCGTCAAAAGCCATGGGGGAGACTCCCCTAACATATGGAAGAAGGTACTCTGGTCAGATGAGATTAAAATTGAGCTTTTTGGCCATCAAGAAAAACTCTATGTCTGGCGCAAACCCATCACCTCTCATCACCTTGAGAACACCATCCCCGCAGTGAAGCATGGTGATGGCAGCATCATGCTGTGGGGATGTTTTTCATCAGCAGGGACTGGGAAACTGGTCAGAATTGAAGGAATGATGGATGGCGCTAAATAGAGGGAAATTCTTGAGGGAAACCTATTTCTGGGACGGAGGTTCACCTTCCAGCAGGACAATGACCCTAAGCATATTGCTAAAGCAACACTTGAGTGGTTTATGGGGAAACATTTAAACATATTGGAATGGCCTAGTCAAAGCCCAGACCTCAATCCAATTGAGAATCTGTGGTATGACTTTGCTCTACACCAGTGGAACCCATCCAACTTGAAGGAGCTGGAGCAGTTTTGCCTTGAAGAATGGGCAAAGATCCCAGTGGCTAGATGTGCCAAGCTTATAGAGACATACATTTTTACATTTTTGTCATTTAGCAGACACTCTTATCCAGAGCGACTTACAGGAGCAATTAGGGTTAAGTGCCTTGCTCAAGGGCACATCGACAGATTTTGCACCTAGGGCTCAGGGATTAGAACCAGCGACCTTTCGGTTACTGGCACTACGCTCTTAACCACTAAGCTACCTGCTGCCCGCCCAGCTACATACCCCAAGAGACTTGCAGCTGTAATTGCTGCAAAAGGTGGCTATACAAAGTATTGACTTTGGGGGGGGGGGAGTGAATAGTTATGCACGCTCAAGCTTTCAGTTTTTTTGTGTTATTTCTTGTTTGTTTCACAATAAAAATATTTTGCATCTTCAAAGTGGTAGGCATGTTGTGTAAATCACATTTAATTCCAGGTTGTGAGGCAACAAAATAGGAAAAATGCCAAGGTGGGTGAATACTTTCGCAAGCCACTGGTCTAAGGCACTGCATCGCAGATCTTTGCCACTAGAGATCCTGTGCCACTAGAGATCCTGGTTCGAATCCAGGCTCTGTTGTAGCCGGCCGCGACCGGGAGACCCATGGGGTGGCGCACAATTGGTCCAGGGTAGGGGAGGGAATGGCTGGCAGGGATGTAGCTCAGTTGGTAGAGCATGGCATTTGCAACGCCAGGGTTGTTGGTTCGATTCCAGTATTAAAAATGTATGCACTCACTAACTGTAAGTCACTCTGGATAAGAGCGTCTGCTAAATGAAGTAAATATATATATATATATGCAAAACTGTGTTTTGTGAGGTAATTCTCTGCAACAATATCTTCCTCTATATTCTGCCTGATTCAAGCTACTAAACTGGAACAGAAGTGCAGTAAAACTACAGAGCCCTAGAGACAGTCATATCCACATTAACTGGTATAAGCCCCTCAACTTGATAGCTTGCAGGATTTAATTCGAAAGCAAAGACATAAAGTAACTTTTTCAATGTTGGAGATGTTTTTAACAGAGTTGATTGTGGGTCTCTCTATTCCCTGAGATGAGTTGTGGTATGTCTGTCTCTGCAGCCGTCACAAAGACAGACCTGTTGTCTGTCTCTGCAGCCGTCACAAAGACAGACATGTTGTCTGTCTCTGCAGCGGTCACAAAGACAGACCTGTTGTCTGTCTCTACAGCCGTCACAAAGACAGACCTGTTCTCTGTCTCTGCAGCCGTCACAAAGACAGACCTGTTGACAACGCTCACACATCAACGAGACAGTGAATCGTCAACTATCGGATGTCTGATTCACAAAGGATACCAAATACACACATCGCAAAAGACGCCCCTACACACACTTATTACAGGCACACACACACACACACATACACACACACACACGTACATTCACTCACACACACACATTCACACACACACACACATACACACACACACATACAAAGACACAAACACGTTATGATTCACTCCAGAAACAATGGAAGTGTGTGTCAATCACTGGTTACAGGTCACAGGTCACAGGTTGTGTGCTTGCGTGTGTTTGCCTGCCTGCCTGTGTGTGTGTGTGTGTGTGTGTGTGTGTGTGTGTGTGTGTGTGTGTGTGTGTGTGTGTGTGTGTGTGTGTGTGTGTGTGTGTGTGTGTGTGTGTGTGTGTGTGTGCTAATAAAGCGTTTGCTTGGTCTTTGTTGTACTGATTAAGGCTGGGTTTTCCCTGCTGCCCTCTCCTGGTCTCCATGATGATCGATGGTGATTGTGTTTCCTCTTCCACTTTGTCCTTGTGTGGTGACATCACACTCTCGCTCTCTCGCTCTCTCGCTCTCTCGCTCTCTCTCTCTCTCTCTCTCTCTCTCTCTCTCTCTCTCTCTCTCTCTCTCTCTCTCTCTCTCTCTCTCTCTCTCTCTCTCTGTCTCTCTCAATTCAATTTCAATTTCAATTCAATTTAAGGGGCTTTATTGGCATGGGAAACATATGTTTACATTGCCAAAGCAAGCAAAATGCATAATAAACAAAAGTGAAATAAACAATGTTTAAAAAAAAAAAAAATGTACAGTAAACATTACACTCACAAAAGTTCCAAAAGAATAAAGACATTTCAAATGTCATATTATGTATATATACAGTGTTGTAATGATGTGCAAATAGTTAAAGTACAAAAGGGAAAATAAATAAACATAAATATAGGTTGTATTTACAATGGTGTTTGTTCTTCACTGTTTGCCCTTTTCTTGTGGCAACAAGTCACACATCTTGCTGCTGTGATTGCACACTGTGGTATTTCACCCAAAAGATATGGGAGTTTATCAAAATTAGATTTGTTTTTGAATTCTTTGTGGGTCTGTGTAATCTGAGGGAAATATGTGTCTCTAATATCGTCATACATTTGGCAGGAAGTTAGGAAGTGCAGCTCAGTTTCCACCTCATTTTGTGGGCAGTGTGAACATAGCCTGTCTTCTCTTGAGAGCCAGGTCTGCCTTCGTCTGCCTTTCTCAATAGCAAGGCTATGCTCACTGAGTCTGTACATAGTCAAAGATTTCCTTAATTGTCAGTCACAGTGGTCAGGTATTCTGCCACTGTGTACTCTCTGTTTAGTGCCAAATAGCATTCTAGTTTGCTCTGTTTTTTTGTAAAACAAAGTAATTATCTTTTTGTTTTCTCATGATTCATTTGGGTCTAATTGTGTTGCTGTCCTGGCGCTCTGTGGGGTTTCTCTCTTTCTCTCGCTCTCTCTCTCTCGCTCTCTCTCTCTCTCTCTCTCTCTCTGTTGAAATGGCGTCTCCTCCTGAACCCACATCTTTAATTTATTTCTCCATAAAGAAATGGTAATGAAGGTAATGAGATTTTCAGAGTCAAGTGTAGCATTCCAAGAAAGGAAAGAAGGGAAGAGGGTGTGTGTGTGTGTGTGTGTGTGTGTGTGTGTGTGTGTGTGTGTGTGTGTCTGTGTATGTGTGTATGTGTCTGTGTGTGTCTCTGTGTGTGTGTGTGTGTGTGTGTGTGTGTGTGTGTGTGTGTGTGTGTGTGTGTGTGTGTGTGTCTGTTTGTGTGTGTGTGTGTGTGTGTGTGTGTGTGTGTGTGTCTGTGTGTCTGTGTGTGTGTAGACTAAATAGCCTTGGTTTCTCAAATGACTGCCTCGCCTGGTTCACCAACTACTTCTCAGATAGAGTTCAGTGTGTCAAATCGGAGGGCCTGTTGTCTGGACCTCTGGCAGTCTCTATTGGGGTGCCACAGGGTTCAATTCTCGGGCAGAATCTATTCTCTGTGTAAATCAATGATGTCGCTCTTGCTGCTGGTGACTCTCAGATCCACCTCTACGCAGACGACACCATTTTGTATACATCTGGCCCTTCATTGGACACTGTGTTAACAAACCTCCAAACGAGCTTCAATGCTAAACAACACTCCTTCCGTAGCCTCCAATTGCTCTTAAACGCTAGTAAAACTAAATGCATGCTCTTCAATTGAACGCTGCTTGCACCCGCCCGCCCGACTAGAATCACTAGTCTGACATAGAATAGGTGGACATCTACAAATACCTAGGTGTCTGGTTAGACCGTAAACTATCCTACCAGACTCAAATTAAGCATCTCCAATCCAATGTTAAATCTAGAATCAGCTTCTTATTTCGCAACAAAGCCTCCTTCACTTACGCTGCCAAACATGCCCTCGTAAAACGGACTGTCCTTCCGATCCTTGACTTCGGCGATGTCATTTACAAAAAAGCCTCCAACACTCTACTCAGAAAATTTGATGTAGTCTATCACAGTGCCATCCGTTTTGTCACCAAAGCCCCATATACTACCCACCATTGTGACCTGTACGCTCTCGTTGGCTGGCCCTCACTACATATTTGTCGCCAAACCCACTGGCTCCAGGTCATCTATAAATCACTGCTAGGCAAATCCCCTCCTTATCTTAGCTCATTGGTCACCATAGCAACACCCACCCGTAGTATGCGCTCCAGCAGGTATATCGCACTGATCATTCCCAAAGCCAACACCTCCTTTGGCCGCCATTCCTTCCAGTTCTCTGCTGCCAATGACTGGAACGAACTGCAAAAATCTCTGAAGCTGGAGACTCTTATCTCCCTCAATAACTTTAAGCATCAGTTATCAGAGCAGCTTACCGATCACGGCATCTGTACACAGCCCATCTGTAATTAGCCCACCCAACTACCTCATCCCCATATTGTTATTTATTTTGCTCATTTACACCCCAGTATCTCTATTTGCACATCATCTTCTGCACATCTATCACTCCAGTGTTAATACTAAATTGTAATTATTTTGCACTATGGCCTATTTATTGCCTTACCTCCATAACTTACTACATTTGCACACACTGTATATAGGTTTTCTATTGTGTTATTGACTGTACGTTTCTGTTTATCCCATATGTAGCTCTGAGTTGTTGTTGTTTTTATCGCACTGCTTTGCTTTATCTTGGCCAGGTCGCAGTTGTAAATGAGAACTTGTTCTCAACTGTCTTACCTGGTTAAATAAAGGTAAAAAAATTAAAATAACTGAGTGGAGTCTAACATTCGCAAATGCAGATATACTTTTGAGGAGATGGGAAGCGTTGCCCATGCTAAGTAAATGGGCCGCGCGGTGTATTCTGGGTGATTCTGGAACAAGGAGCGCTGTCCTTCAAGGAGTGAATGAGAGTCGGCAGGTAGCTTAGTGGTTAAGAGCGTTGTGCCAGTAACCGAAAGGTCGCTGGTTCTAATCCCCTAGCCGACTAGGTGAAAAATCTGTCGATGTGCCCTTGAGCAAGGCACTTAACCCTAATTGCTCCTGTAAGTCGCTCTGGATAAGAGCGTCTGCTAAATGACAAAATAAAAAATAAATATTAGGTGCTACTGTAGCTCAAAAATCCAACATTAGTAGAACATTGCAAATCTTTTCAGAGATGTGAGATAATTAACTTGCTATCTGTAGTATCGTATAGCTTTGGAATCGTGACATGATGTACTTTAGAGGAAAATAGTATTGTTGAGAAGGGATTGCATGACGATTAACTTAGCAACCGCGTGACGCAGCATGACAATGTGAACACGATTGGTCGACAGTCTGCTGGGTGGGGCTTTATAAGTTCCTTCATTCATTGGATTCCTATCTCCTCTCTATAATATATCTGGTAACGACACCCTACAATGCACCCTGGACTAAAGAGGCAGACAAATAGGAAACATGTGCTAGACCCTCAGTTAAATTACATATTTCTCGAGGTAGGAATATTGCAAAAATTCAAGAGAAGACATCCTCCTAGCCAGTATTAAAATCGGCCATACATGATAGATGTTTTTGCGATCTAAAATTCGTATTCCTATTAACTTCCAGTGTAGTGAGACAACTTTATCACGGTGCTATGTCATACCGGACGGATATTTGCCTGCTTGAACGCAAATAACTCACATGAAAATAGGATATAACCCAGGGAATCGATATAACATCACTCAGATGTACAAAAACAGTATAACATTCAAAGTGGGTGAACCTTTCCTTTACTGCCAAAACAGTTAACTTATGAGTTGTTTCTGTTTTAACCCTGTACAGGCATAATTATGCATAAAAAATTAACGTTCATCTATAATACGTCAAATTTCGAAGGGAAACTAGGAGATCTTGTTGCTCACACACACATACTGTACATGCACACACATTTTAATTCAAACACACTCCTCTCTCTCTCTCTCTCGCTCTCTCTCTCTCTCTCTCTCTCTCTCTCTCTCTCTCTCTCTCTCTCTCTCTCTCTCTCTCTCTCTCTCTCTCTCTCTCTCTCTCTCTGTCTTTCTACATTTTACATTTACATTTTAGTCATTTAGCAGACGCTCTTATCCAGAGCGACTTACAGTTAGTGAGTGCATACATTATTTATTTATTTATTTATTTTTCAATTAAATTCAATTCAATTCAAAGGGCTCTATTGGTATGGGAAACATATGTTTAAATTGCCAAAGCAAGTGAAGTAGATAATAAACTAAAGTGAAACAAACAATAAAACATTAACAGTAAACATTACATTTTACATTTTAGTCATTTAGCAGACACTCTTATCCAGAGCGACTTACAGTTAGTGAGTGCATATATTTTCATACTGGCCCCCCGTGGGAAACGAACCCACAACCCAGGCGTTGCAAGTGCCATGCTCTACCAACTGACACTCATAAGTTTCAAAGGAATAGACACATTTCAAATGTCATGTTATAATGATGTGCAAATAGTTAAAGTACAAATGGGAAAATAAATAAACATAAATATGGGTTGTATTTACAATGATGTTTGTTCTTCACTGGTTGCCCTTTTCTTGTGGCAACAGGTCACAAATATTGCTGCTGTGATTGGACACTGTGGTATTTCAACAAAAAGATATGGGAGTTTATCAAAATTGGATTTGTTTTGGAATTCTTTGTGGGTCTGTGTAATCTGAGGGAAATATGTGACCGACTGGCTCGATTCGGTTTTATGTGTTTTTTTTACATTGGATAAAAGTAGAGACTCAGAGCTAGAAAATGGTGTATCATACATTACAGTTGATGAACAATGGGAAAGTATTTCTGCTTTGAAAATTGATGAACTTGTAACCTCACTTTTGAGAAAATGGCCCTTGAATGTTTTGGTACACCTAGTGGAGAGCTCTTCTTTGTCTCCCATTCAGCATCGTTCACACCCTCTTAAGCCTTAGCCCCACCCATCTCTTTAAGGATTCACATGTGAGGCCATGTACTAAACAACCAAAGATTTCAAGACTAAATGCTGGTTTATACTATGGGTGTGTTGTAAATTTTATCTGGAGTGCCAGAGTGCGCTCAGAGTGCGCTCTGGGCTTTCGTAAACTCAGAGCGTTCTCAGATTGTCCGTTCGTAATTGTCGCTCTCGGAGCGTTCAGAGCGCACACTGGACGCTCTGGCCGAGGAGTAGGGTTGATCCGAGCGTTCTGACCTAACAACAGCAGTCAAGCACCCAAGCTAACTGGCTAACGTTGGCTAGCTACTTCCAGACACAAATGAGAGAACAGCTCACTCTGACCATATTACTCGCCCTAGCAGAGCTGGTTAGGCTGTTTTTATGTTATCCAGAGCGTTGGTGACAGCAACTGTGCTGCTTGCAACAATTTAATTCAGCTTTTTTGCCAACGTTTACTAACACCGGCCATATTCAACGGGTGTTGAGCGTTCGTAAATTCGTCAGTTATTCTGCGCTCTGGCACACTCAGACGAGAGTGCTCTGAAATCTGAGTAGATAGCCAGAGCGAATTTACCAACTACGTCTATCAACAATTGTCACAGTGACATCATTTACATTTACATTTACATCATTTAGCAGACGCTCTTATCCAGAGCGACTTACAAATTGGTGCATTCAACTTATGATAGCCAGTGGGACAACCACCTTTAAAAAAAAAAAAATTGGGGGGTGGGGGAAGAAGGATTACTTTATACTATTCCAGGTATTCCTTAAAGAGGTAGGATTTCAAGTGTCTCCGGAAGGTGGTCAGTGACTCCGCTGTCTTGGCGTCGTGGGGGAGCTTGTTTCACCATTGGGGTGCCAGAGCAGCGAATAGCTTTGACTGGGCTGAGCGGGAACTGTGCTTCCATAGAGGTAGGGGAGCTAGCAGGCCAGAGGTGGATGAACGTAGTGCCCTCGAATGGGTGTAGGGTCTGATCAGAGCCTGAAGGTAAGGAGGTGCCGTTCCCCTCACAGCTCCGTAGGCAAGCACCATGGTTTTGTAGTACAGGTCCCCTGTAGCTCAGTTGGTAGAGCATGGTGCTTGCAACGCCAGGGTTGTGGGTTCGTTTCCCACAGGTGGCCAGTATGAAAATGTATGCACTTACTAACTGTAAGTCGCTCTGGATAAGAGCGTCTGCTAAATGACTAAAATGTCAAATGTAAATGTAGTAGATGCGAGCTTCAACAGGAAGCCAGTGGAGTGTGCGGAGGAGTGGGGTGACATGAGAGAACTTTGGAAGGTTGAACACCAGACAGGCTGCAGCGTTCTGGATAAGTTGTAGGGGTTTAATGGCACAGGCAGGGAGCCCAGCCAACAGCGAGTTGCAGTAATCCAGACGGGAGATGACAAGTGCCTAGATTAGGACCTGTGCCGCTTTCTGTGTAAGGTAGGGTCGTACTCTGCGAATGTTGTAGAGCATGAACCTGCAGGATCGGGTCACCGCTTTGATGTTAGCGGAGAACAACAGGGTGTTGTCCAGGGTCACGCCAAGGTTCTTTGCACTCTGGGAGGAGGACACAATGGAGTTGTCAACCGTGATGGCGAGATCATGGAGCGGGCAGTCCTTCCCCGGGAGGAAGAGCAGCTCCGTCTTGCCGAGGTTCAGCTTGAGGTGGTGATCCGACATCCACACTGATATGTCTGCCAGACATGCAGAGATGCGATTCGCCACCTGGTTATCAGAAGGGGGAAAGGAGAAAAATAATTGTGTGTCGTCTGCATAGCAATGATAGGAGAGACCATGTAAGGATATGACAGAGCCAAGTGACTTGGTGTATAGAGAGAATAGGAGAGGGCCTAGAACTGAGCCCTGGGGGACACCAGTGGTGAGAGCACGTGGTGCGGAGACAGATTCTCGCCACGCCACCTGGTAGGAGCGACCTGTCAGGTAGGACGCAATCCAAGAGTGAGTAGCGCCGGAGATGCCCAACTCGGAGAGGGTGGAGAGGAGGATCTGATGGTTCACAGTATCAAAGGCAGCAGATAGGTCTAGAAGGATAAGAGCAGAGGAGAGAGAGTTAGCTTTGGCAGTGTGGAGAGCCTCCGTGACACAGAGAAGAGCAGTCTCAGTTGAATGACCAGTCTTGAAACCTGACTGGTTAGGATCAAGAAGGTCATTCTGAGAGAGATAGCAGGAGAGTTGGCTAGAGACGGCATGCTCAAGAGTTTTGGAGAGAATCATGAACATTCTATTGAAATGGTTACTTACATAGCCTGTTTTCTCTTGAGAACCAGGTCTGCCTACGGCGACCTTTCTCAATAGCAAGGCCAAGCTCACTGAGTCTGTACATAGTCAAAGCTTTCCTTAATTTTGGGTCAGTCACAGTGGTCAGGTATTCTGCCACTGTGTACTCTCTGTTTAGCGCCAAATAGCATTCCAGTTTGCTCAGTTTTTTGGTAAATTCTTTCCAATGTGTCAATTAATTATCTTTTTGTTTTCTCATGATTTGGTTGGGTCAAATTGTGTTGCTGTTGCTGTCCTGGGGCTCTGTGGGGTCTGTTTGTGTTTGTGAACATAGCCCCAGGACCAGCTTGCTTAGGGGACTCTTCTCCAGGCTAATCTCTCTGTAGGTGATGGATTTTGATAATTAGCTGGTATATGCCTAATTCTGCTCTTCATGCATTATTTGGTGTTCTACGTTGTATACGGAGGATGATTTTGTAGGATTCTGCATGCAGAATCTCAATTTGGTGTTTGTCCCATTTTGTGAATTATTGGTTGGTGAGTGGACCCCAGACCTCAAAACCATAAAGGGCAATGGGTTCTACAGTGGTTCTTCCTTTAAAAGTTTCTAGCTTATGCCGCGACCGTTTGTGTTAGATTGTGTTAGATTGTGGTAAATTGCATTATTCTGTCATTGCACCACACTATCACAACGGGGAGTTAGAACGCTGATCTATCGGTAGACTAAACTGTGGCACAAATTGACTATATTTTTGTAAATTAATGGAAGTGTGAATGCTTCAGTCTGAGAGTCTCTCTTCTCTGGCACTAGAGTCCTGCATCAGGCAAAAAAGTGATGGTCCTGGAGTTGAGAGAGAACTTGTTAAATACAATGGCGCACTTACACTTGACATGTGGATTGATGAATTTCGAAAAATAGGCACAGTGGGCATTTGGTTTCTCCTCCTCTATAAACAGAAATAAACAAATCTAAATAACAAACTGGCTTTATTTACCACAGTGTGAAAGAGTGATAGCCCCTCTATATATAAAGTGAGTTTCTGAAACACGGAGTCCTTTGCTGATGTGAAGAAGAAACGGAATGAAAGAGAGTCCAGCGAGGACAGGGAGGGGAAAAAGGTTGCCCATATTTTCCAGACC
Source organism: Coregonus lavaretus (assembly GCF_964263955.1). Taxonomy (NCBI): domain Eukaryota; kingdom Metazoa; phylum Chordata; class Actinopteri; order Salmoniformes; family Salmonidae; genus Coregonus; species Coregonus lavaretus. The sequence continues at coordinate 30,547 of NW_028162300.1, read as the reverse complement.
TGAGCTACTTCATTTATTTATGAAATGTATTAGTTTATTTTGGCAATTTAATATATTTGTTTAGGCTTGGCCTATTTAGTAGGCTATTTCGCCACATTAAGCTATATTTGTCAGCATAAAGCTGAGTGACTCACTCATGTGTGGCTTTGGATCAAAATAAATAAGTACCAATATTCTTTCTGATAGTCTTTAATAAATAAATGTTTTTACCAAGTTAATCTGCTGATGTTATGTGTGTTCAATTATTTGTGACATTGTGGTTACAATGAAGAATGTAAACAAAATAAATCCTATTCATAATGAATAATCAGATGTGTTGCAAGCTTGTCAGTTTTCCTTATTTATTTATTTTGTAAGATTTTATTTTATATTTTTAGACAATGCAAAACATACACATACAAATGACAACTACATCACACCTGCCCAGACCCACATGCTCACACCCCCATCTCCAGCGCCTGCATCACTCTCCGTCACATGGCCTCAAACTGCACCATTTAGTTTCTCTCCGTCGCCCACACGCACTTTCAACATATGGATAATAAAGCATTTAAAGGCTGACATTGGTTGATTTTCATACTTCTGACAGCCACATTTCTAACTCCACCCATAACTTTTGGACTTTTTAACATTCCCAGAAGGCATGGATTATTATAACCTAATGAAAAATGTACCTGGTAATCTAATTGAATGTACTGCAGGCCTAAGACCTATGGGTTTAACCTTCTGAATGAATGATTATATTGAAGATAGACTAAAACATTCATACCTCCATTAATTTACAAAAGGATAGTCTAATAGCTCGGCTAACTTGCAATGTATTCAATGCTTAAGTACTCTAAAGTTTTACATTTCTAACTCCAAACCTCATGCAACCACAAAATGTCAGATAAAGCATATACTGTACAGTATTTGTTCATCAACATCTTTATGCTTCCGTTAATAAAATAATAATAAAAAATACTCTTTCAAAATGCAGATGTTTATTTCAACTACTGAACATCTCAGCTACATTTCAGCTCCACGACCACGGGTAAAACCTTGCTGAGATGATCAATGTATTTGTTGCATTGTTGTATCGTCAGTTTCTCAAGCCAAAATGTCTTGATGGCCTTCACCAGTTCATCCTTGCTTGTAGGCTTGGCAGAGTTACCGATTAATGTTTTCAGTTGATGCCAAACAAGTTCGATCGGGTTTAAATCAGGAGACCTACATGTAGAGATGAAAAACATATTTGTAGATATACTGTAGGCCTATTGAGTAATGTGCTGTTAAAAGTGTTGTAGGTCTACTTACTTTGCTGGCGTCTTGACCCAGTTTATGCCCTCATTTGCAAACCCGGGCGGCAGTGTGTTTTGGGTCATTGTCTGCATTTGAAAAAAAATTAAGACATTAGCCTAACAGCCAACGTTAGGTTAAATAATATATATAATTTTTTAGATCAAATTCAATAATATATTTGTACCACTGTAGATGCTGTGTATTTATTTTTAGAATTGGTTTACAGTAGTGACGGACAGCTGGAGGCATTTTGAAAACATGTTTTCAAACGTAGCAGGTTGTGAACTCTGCAAACAACGTTTCCACTCCGAGAATGAGAATGGTAAATGACTGTAATTAATACATTCATTCAATACATTGGTTAGCCTACAATTAGGGTGTGGAAATGTTAGGATTATTTTGCTCTTCACTCGCAGTCGCTTAGTAGCCTACAGTAGGCCTATTCATGTTGTACAACGCCATATTTTCCTAACAGAAACCCTGAGGCCTACAGAGGCTAATATAAAATTAATTAAGCTACATTTCTAAAAATCTATCCCATATAGTCTGTTCTAACAAAAAAAGGTTTTAAAGTCTCTAGTACAGCCAATATTAAAAACAGTCAAATGCATTCATGAATTCAATCGCTTTAGCCGACATGTTGCACTTTATTCATTGTTTAATTATTTTAGGCTCCCTTTGTTATTTCGTTTTATAACTAAAATGCTTGACTGTATTTAAAGACATGAATGACTTCTATGCTTTGCCAATAGGTAAGTTACGCAAAAAAAACTACAGTAAACAGGACTCTTAGGCCTGTCATTTCAATAACTTAGCTTCTCAAAGATGCCCTCTGGTGGTCAAACTAGCACTAACTAGCATTAATGGCAATGATGGCTGACAGTTAAATAACATGCCATAGAATTCTTCTGCACCCCGCAAGCTGTGCTGCAGTACAACACAACTTTTGAAGGAAGAACCACTGTATAACTGATTCAAGTACTTCTAGCCAGATCCTAATTGGGATGTCGAATTGTATGTTCCTTTTGATGGTGTAGAATGATGGCGTAGAAGGCCCTTCTTGCCTTGTCTCTCAGATCGTTCACAGCTTTGTGGAAGTTACCTGTGGTGCTGATGTTTAGGCTGAGTTAGGTATAGTTTTTTTTGTGCTCTAGGGCAACAGTGTCTAAAGGGAATTTGTATTTGTGGTCCTGGCAACTGGACCATTTTTAGAACACCATTATGTTTGTCTTACTGAGATTTAATGTCAGGGCCCAGGTCTGACAGAATCTGTGCAGAAGATCTAGGTGCTGCTGTAGGCCCTCCTTGGTTGTAGACAGAAGCACCAAATCATCAGCAAACCGTAAGCATTTGACTTCAGATTCTAGTAGGGTGAGTCCGGGTGCTGTAGACTGTCCTAGTGCCCTCGCCAATTTGTTGATACAGTTGAAGTCGGAAGTTTACATACACCATAGCCAAATACATTTAAACTCAGTTTTTCACAATTACTGACATTTAATCCTAGTATAAATTTCCTGTTTTAGGTCCGTTAGGATCACCACTTTATTTTAAGAATGTGAAATGTCAGAATAATAGTAGAGATAATTATTTATTTCAGCTGTTATTTCTTTCATCACATTCCCAGTGGGTCAGAAGTTTACATACACTCAATTAGTATTTGGTAGCATTGCCTTTAAATTGTTTAACTTGGGTTAAATGTTTTGGGTAGCCTTCCACAAGCTTTCCACAATAGGTTTGGTGAATATTGGCCCATTTTCCTGACAGAGCTGGTGTAACTGAGTCAGGTTTGTAGGCCTCCTTGCTCGCACACGCTTTTTCAGTTCTGCCCACAAATGTTCTATAGGGTTGATGTCAGGACTTTGTGATGGCCACTCCAATACCTTGACTTTGTTGTCCTTAAGCCATTTTGCCACAACTTTGGAAGTATGCTTGGGGTCATTGTCCATTTGGAAGAACAATTTGCGACCAAGCTTTAACTTCCTGACTGATGTCTTGAGATGTTGCTTCAATATATCCACATAATTTTCCTTCCTCATGATGCCATCTATTTTGTGAAGTGCACCAGTCCCTCCTGCAGCAAAGCACCCCCACAGCATGATACTGCCACCCCCGTGCTTCACGGTTGGGATGGTGTTATTCGGCTTGCAAGCCTCTCCTTTTTCCTCCAAACATAATGATGGTCATTATAGCCAAACAGTTCTATTTTTGTTTCATCAGACCAGAGGACATTTCTCCAAAAAGTATGATATTTGTCCCCATGTGCAGTTGCAAACTGTAGTCTGTCTTTTTTATGGCGGTTTTGGAGCAGTGGCTTCTTCCTTGCTGAGCAGCCTTTCAGGTTATGACAATATTGGACTCGTTTTACTGTGGATATAGATACTTTTGTGCCTGTTTCCTCCAGCATCTTCACAAGGTCCTTTGCTGTTGTTCTGGGATTTATTTGCACTTTTCGCACCAAAGTACGTTCATCTCTAGGAGACAGAACGCGTCTCCTTCCTGAGCGGTATAATAATAATAATAATAATATAATATAATAATAATAATAATAATAATATGCCATTTAGCAGACGCTTTTATCCAAAGCGACTTACAGTCATGCGTGCATACATTTTTGTGTATGGGTGGTCCCGGGGATCGAAACCACTACCTTGGCGTTACAAGCGCCGTGCTCTACCAGCTGAGCTACGTGGTCCCATGGTGTTTATACTTGCGCACTATTGTTTGTAGAGATGAACGTGGTACCTTCAGGCGTTTGGAAATTGCTCCCAATGATGTCCACATAGACTTGTGGAGGTCTACAATATTTTTTTTGAGGTCTTGGCTGATTTCTTTTGATTTTCCCATGATGTCAAGCAAAGAGGCACTGAGTTTGAAGGTAGGCCTTGAAATACATCCACAGGTACACCTCCAATTGACTCAAATTATGTCAATTAGCCTATCAGAAGCTTCTAAAGCCATGACATCATTTTCTGGAATTGTCCAAGCTGTGTAAAGGCACAGTCAACTTAGTGTATGTAAACTTCTGACCCACTGGAATTGTGATACAGTGAATTATAAGTGAAATAATGTGTCTGTAAACAATTGTTGGAAAAATTACTTGTGTCATGCACAAAGTAGATGTCCTAACCGACTTGCCAAAACTATTGTTTGTTAACAAGAGATTTGTGGAGTGGTTGAAAAACGAGTTTTAATGACTCCAACCTAAGTGTATGTAAACTTCTGACTTCAACTGTATATATGTTGAAGAGTGTGGGGCTCAAGTTGCATCCCTGTCTCACCCCACGGCCCTGTGGAAAGAAATGTGTGTGTCTTTTGCCAATTTTAACTGCACACTTGTTTGTGTACATGGATTTTATAATGTCATATGTTTTTCCCTCAACACCGCTTTCTATCAATTTCTATAGCAGACCCTCATGCCAAATTGAGTCAAACGTTGTTTTGAAGCCAACAAAGCATGAAAGACTTTGCCTTTGTTATGGTTTGTTTGTTTGTCAATTAGAGTGTTCAGGGTGAATACGTGGTCTGTCGTACAGTAATTTTGTAAAAAGTCAATTTGACATTTGCTCAGTACATTGTATTTTTCACTGAGGAAATGTACAAGGCTGCTGTTAATGATAATGCAGAGGATTTTCCCAAGGTTTGTCACGGATTCTGCCGAGGCTGCTCCTCCTCCTTGCTCGGGCAGGCTTCGGCGTTCATCGTCCCCGGAGTACTAGCTACTGCCGATCGATGTTTCGGTGTTTGTCTTGTTTTGTCTGGATTAGTACACCTGTTGTCTTATGTTTGATTGTTTAGCCTATAATTTCCCTTGTCTCACGTTTGCTATTTGTTTGTTATTGATGTATGTCTAAGTCGATGTTCGGCCTTGCTATTTTTCCATATTACGTATATGGTGTATTTCCCTCCAGTTGTGGAGGCGCTTGTTTTGCACTTTACATTGAGTAAAGTAGTCTACCTGAATCTCTGTGTCCTGCGTCTGACTTCACTCGCCGCGTACACATCACCTTCTGACAGAATAACACACACCCATGGAGTCAGCAGGATCAGCGGTACCGACGGGGTCATTGGAGGAGCGCGTAAGCAGCCAAGATGCCATGATCCAGAGACTCGGCACCGCCATGCAGGATGTAATGGACACTTTGAGCCGATGGGAAAGAGGAGGTTTGCCCACACCTCCTCCAACAATACCACCACCATCGGCCAGACCCGTCGTTCCAGCTCCGGAGTCCAGTGGGATTCGGCTCTCGCTCCCGAGGGCTTATGATGGCACCGTGGCCGGGTGTCAGGGTTTCCTGCTCCAAGTAGAACTCTACCTGGCAACCATTCACCCGGCGCCCTCGGGATACGAGAGCGTTTCCGCCCTCATCTCCTGTCTGTCCGGCAAGGCATTGGAGTGGGCCAATGCCGAATGGAGGGGAATAGACGCCGCCACCGTCAGTTATGCAGAGTTCTCCCGCCGCTTCAGGGTGGTTTTCGATCATCCCCCAGAGGGGGAAGTGGCGGGGGAGCGTCTGTTCCACCTCAGACACGGGAAGAGGAGCGCGCAGGAATTCGCACTGGATTTCCGGACTCTGGCGGCCAACGCGGGATGGAATGAGAGGGCCCTCATCGACCACTATAGGTGCAGCCTACGGGAGGACGTTCGCCGAGAGTTGGCCTGCAGGGACACCAACTTAAGCTTCGATCAGTTGGTGGACATGTCGATCCGTCTGGATACCCTGCTGGCTACCCGCGGACGTCCGGAGCTGGGGCCGTCCATTCCATCCCCCAGCACCTCCGAGCCGAGCCCTATGGAGCTCGGAGGTGCTGGTGCTAGAGAGAGGAGGAGAGAGACCCGGAGAGAGGCCGTCCCCTGCACCAACTGTGGGCGTAGAGGACACACTGCGGTTCGGTGCTGGGGAGGGTCTCCTAGGGATCGAGACAGCAGGTCATGCACTGATGAGTCATTCACGGTGAGTACGCGCCCAACTCACCCAGAGCTCTCTGTTGTCCACTTGTGTATCCAAGTTGTGTTTCCCCAGGTTTCTTCTCACTCCCAGCATAAGGCGCTAGTCGACTCAGGCGCAGCTGGGAATTTTATTGATCGTAGTTTCTGTTATAGGTTAGGAATTCCCCTCATACCAGTTGATGTGCCCTTCCCTATCCATGCCCTAGACAGCCGCCCTTTGGGGTCGGGATTGATTAGGGAGGTCACGGCGCCACTTAAGATGAAGACGCAGGGGGGTCATGAGGAAATTATACAATTGTATTTGATCGAATCTCCTGCGTTTCCCGTGGTGTTGGGGCTTCCTTGGTTAACATCTCATGACCCCAACATTTCGTGGCAACAGAGGGCTCTCAGGGAGTGGTCTGATCAGTGTGTCGGGCGGTGTATAGGTGTTTCCGTAGGGGCGACAACGGTGGAAAGTCCGAACCAAATGCCTGCACTGCACATTCCTCCTGAGTATAATGATTTGGCACTCATCTTCAGTAAGAAGAGGGCGACTCAATTACCACCTCATAGACAGGGGGATTGTGCGATAGACCTCCAGGCAGGCGCTGCACTTCCGCGTAGTCATGTGTATCCTCTGTCTCAAGAGGAGACGGCGACTATGGAGACATACATCGCTGAATCTCTGGGACAGGGATACATACGGCCCTCCACTTCTCCTGTGTCCTCGAGTTTATTTTTTGTGAAGAAGAAAGATGGAGGTTTGCGCCCGTGTATTGATTACCATAGTCTCAATCAGATTACCATTAAATACAGTTATCCTCTCCCTCTGATTGCGAGTATGACGGAGTCATTACACGGAGCGCAATTCTTCACAAAATTGGATCTCAGGAGCGCTTACAACCTGGTGCGCATTAGGGAAGGAGATGAATGGAAAACAGCATTTAGTACCACCTCGGGTCACTATGAGTATCTCGTCATGCCATACGGGTTAATGAATGCTCCTTCAGTCTTCCAATCATTTGTGGACGAGATTTTCCGGGATTTGCATGGACAGGGTGTAGTGGTGTATATTGACGACATTCTAATATACTCTGCTACACGAGCTGAGCATGTGGCCCTGGTGCGTCGGGTGTTGGGTAGGCTGTTGGAGCATGACTTGTATGTGAAGGCGGAAAAATGCCTGTTTTTCCAGGAGTCCATCTCCTTCCTGGGACATCGGTTGTCCGCGTCAGGGGTGGAGATGGAGATTGACCGCGTTTCAGCCGTGCGTAATTGGCAGACTCCTACCACGGTTAAGGAGGTGCAGCGGTTTTTGGGTTTTGCCAATTACTACCGGAGGTTTATCCGGGGTTTTGGACAGGTAGCAGCTCCCATCACCTCCCTGCTAAAGGGGGGCCCGGTGCGTTTGCAGTGGTCGGCTGAGGCGGACAGGGCGTTTAGACATCTGAAGGACCTGTTCACCTCGGTTCCGGTGCTGGCACATCCGGACCCCTCTTTGGCGTTCCAAGTGGAGGTGGACGCGTCAGAGGCGGGGATTGGGGCTGTACTGTCTCAACTCTCGGGCACGCCTCCTAAACTCCGTCCCTGTGCCTTTTACTCTAAGAAGCTCAGCCCGGCGGAACGTAATTATGACGTGGGGGACAGGGAGCTGCTAGAGGTGGTTCAAGCCCTAACGGTGTGGAGGCATTGGCTTGAGGGGGCTAAACACCCTTTTCTCATTCTGACTGACCATCGTAACCTGGAGTACATCCGGGCAGCTAGGAGACTGAACCCTCGTCAGGCTCGGTGGGCCATGTTTCTGGCCCGGTTCGTCTTTAAGCTCACGTATATACCAGGGTCACAGAACGTTAAGGCAGATGCCCTGTCCCGGCGATATGACACAGAGGAGAGGTCCATTGAGCCCACTCCCATACTTCCGGAGTCTTGTCTGGTGGCACCGGTGGTGTGGGAGGTCGATGCGGAGATCGAGCGGGCGTTACGTACCGACCCTACTCCTCCAGAGTGTCCAGAGGGGCGGAAGTACGTGCCGCTCGAGATCCGTGATCGACTGATTTATTGGGCTCACACGTCACCCTCCTCTGGTCATCCTGGTATTGGCCGGACAGTGCACTGCCTTAGTGAGAAGTACTGGTGGCCAACCTTGGCTAAGGACGTGAGGGTTTATGTCTCCTCCTGCTCGGTGTGCGCCCAGTGTAAGGCACCTAGACACCTGCCCAGGGGGAAGTTACAACCCCTACCCGTTCCACAACGGCCGTGGTCTCATCTATCGGTGGACTTTGTCACGGACCTTCCCCCCTCCCAGGGGAATATCACAATTTTGGTCGTTGTGGATCGGTTTTCTAAGGCCTGCCGTCTCATTCCCATGCCAGGTCTCCCTACTGCCCTACAAACTGCTGAGGCCCTGTTTACACACGTCTCCCGGCACTACGGGGTACCTGAGGATATAGTGTCTGATCGGGGTCCCCAGTTCACCTCTAGAGTCTGGAGGGCGTTTATGGAACGCTTGGGGGTCTCGATTAGCCTTACCTCGGGTTTCCACCCTGAGAGTAATGGGCAGGTGGAGAGAGTAAACCAGGATGTGGGTAGGTTTCTGAGGTCCTATTGCCAGGACCGGCAGGAGGAGTGGTCGGGGTATATCCCCAGGGCAGAGATTGCCCAGAACTCACTTTGCCACTCCTCCACTAATCTGACTCCTTTTCAGTGTGTGTTGGGGTATCAGCCGGTTCTGGCACCCTGGCATCAGAGCCAGATCGAGGCTCCTGCGGTGGATGAATGGTTTCGGCGCTCGGAGGAAACATGGAACACTGCGCATGTCCATCTGCAGCGGGCTATCCGTAGGCATAAGGCGAGCGCCGATCGCCACCGCAGTAAGGGTCCAGTTTATGCACCTGGAGATCGAGTCTGGCTCTCGACTCGAAAACTGCCCCTTCGCCTGCCCTGCCGGAAGCTGGGTCGGCGGTTTGTGGGGCCATTTAAAGTCCTGAGGAGATTGAACGAGGTATGTTACAGGTTACAACTGCCCAATGATTACCGCATTAACCCCTCGTTCCATGTGTCTCTCCTCAGGCCGGTGGTAGCTGGTCCACTCCAGGAGAATGAGATACGAGAGGCTCCTCCGCCCCCACTGGACATCGAGGGGGCTCCGGCGTACTCAGTCCGGTCCATCGTGGATTCGAGACGTCGGATGGGGGGTCTGCAGTATCTCGTGGAGTGGGAGGGGTACGGTCCGGAGGAACGGTGCTGGGTGCCTAGGAGGTACATCTTAGATCCCTCCCTCTTGACGGAGTCCCACCGGAGTCATCCAACTCACCCTGCTCCGCGTCCTCCTGGCCGTCCCCGAGGCCGGGGTCGGCGCACGGCTGGAGCCGCGCGTCAAGGGGGGGGTACTGTCACGGATTCTGCCGAGGCTGCTCCTCCTCCTTGCTCGGGCAGGCTTCGGTGTTCGTCGTCCCCGGAGTACTAGCTACTGCCGATCGATGTTTCGGTGTTTGTCTTGTTTTGTCTGGATTAATACACCTGTTGTCTTTTGTTTGATTGTTTAGCCTATAATTTCCCTTGTCTCACGTTTGCTATTGGTGTGTTATTGTTGTATGTCTAAGTCGATGTTCGGCCTTGCTATTTTTCCATATTACGTATATGGTGTATTTCCCTCCGTTGTGGAGGCGTTTGTTTTGCACTTTACATTGAGTAAAGTAGTCTACCTGAATCTCTGTGTCCTGCGTCTGACTTCACTCGCCGCGTACACATCACCTTCTGACAAGGTTGCTGTTGACACATATCCCACAGTAGTTATTGGGGTCAAAATTTTCTCCACTTTCGTGGATTGTGTTCCAAACATTGGGGAAGATGCCAGAGCTGATTATGATGTTAAAGAGTTTAAGTATAGCCAATTGGAATTTCTGGTCTGTATATTTTATCATTTCATTTAGGATACCATCAACACCACAGGCCTTTTTGGGTTGGAGGGTTTGTATTTTGTCCTGTAGTTCATTCAATGTAGTTGGAGAATCCAGTGGGTTCTGGTAGTCTTCAATAGCTGATTCTAAGATTTGTAATTGATCAGGTATATTTTGTTGCTGTTTGTTCTTTGTTATGCAGCCAAAAAGATTGGAGAAGTGGTTTATCCATACATCTCCATTTTGGATAGATAACTCTTTGTGTTGTTGTTTGTTTGGTGTGTTCCAATTTTCCCAGAAGTGGTTAGATTCTATGGATTCTTCAATGACATTGAGCTGATTTCTGACATGCTGTTCCTTCTTTTTTCGTAGTGTATTTATGTATTGTTTTAGTGATTCACCATAGTGAAGTCGTAGATTCAGGTTTTCTGGGTCTCTATGTTTTTGGTTGGATAGGTTTCTCAATTTCTTTCTTAGGTTTTTGCATTCTTCATCAAACCATTTGTCATTGTTTTTCATTTTCTTAGGTTGTCTGCTTGACATTTTTTGATTTGATAGGGAAGCTGAAAGGTCAAATATACTGTTTAGGCTTTCTACTGCCAAGTTTACACCTTCACCTTCGTTGACTAAAAGGGATTGAATTTGTTGTTGCCTAATTGTTTTTTTGGTAGGTTTCTATCCTACTGTCCTTCCATCTATAGCATTTCTTAATATTGTGCTTTGGCTTTGATGCCTCATGATTGAGTATTGCTCTGTTCAGGTAGACTGTGATTTTGCTGTGATCTGATTGGGGTGTAAGTGGGCTGACTGTGAATGCTCTGAGAGACTCTGGGATGAGGTCAGTGATAAAGTAATCTGCAGTACTACTGCCAAGGGATGAGCTGTAGGTGTACCTACTATAGGAGTCTCCTCGAAGCCTACCATTGACTATGTACAGACCCAGCGTGCGATAGAGCTGCAGGAGTTGTGACCCATTTTTGTTGGTTGTTTTGTCATAGTTGTGTCTAGGGGGGCATATTTGGGAGGGAATACTGTCACCTCCAGGTAGGTGTTTGTCCCCCTGTGTGCTGAGAGTGTCAGGTTCTTGTCCAGTTTTGGCATTTAGGTTGTCACAGACTAGTACATGTCCCTGTGCCTGGAAATGGTTGATCTCCCCCTCTTGGAAGGAGAAGCTGTCATCATTAAAGTATGGGGATTATATTGCGGGGATATAGGTAACACACGAGGACATTTTTCTGTGTTGAGATCATTTCCTTATTAATTTCTAGCCAGATGTTCCTGTTTTGACTAATTTAATAGAGTGGGTTAGGTCTGCTCAATACCAAATTAGCATACCCCCTGAGTCTCTTCCCTGTTTCACACCTGGTAGTTTGGTGGATGGGACTACCATCTCTCTGTAACCTAGAGGGCAACCAATGGGTCCATCTCCTCTATACCATGTTTCTTATAGGATGACAATGTCTGTATTTCCAAATCATTTGGCGGGAGGTAAGCTTGGCTTATATGGCTTATATACATAGTTTAAGCTTTGTCGAGTAAAGCTTAAACTATGTATTTAGATTGTAGTTAGGTATTGTAGGTAGTTATCGTAGGTTATTGTATGTAATTATTGTAGGTATTGTATTCGGCTGAGCCCGGTGAAGCACGGAGCTAGCTAACCCACTACCTGGACTAGCTAGCGGGTAGCTACGGGTAACTGTTAGCAACTGTGGATAGTTGTTTCACACCTGAGAGTACCTGTAATTATGCCAGCTAGCTGCCTACAATAATTACATACAATAATGCCTACCATTCAGCTGTTTTTCTAACCTCATTGTCTGAAGTGTTAATGTTAGGTAGTAAGTAGCTACTGTGCTCGAAATGTAGCTAGCTTGTTGCTACCTGGATAGCTACTAAACAATAGCTGGAACGACCTAGCGAACAGACGCGAACTGGCTGAGTCAATTCAGTGGCTAGGTTTGCACTTGGCTAGCTAACAGTAGCTGCTAGGGGTAAGTTATAACCTACATTTGTGTTTAGTTTTTTACATACTGGTAGCCAGAGTCGTTCAAGGGAATTCGGGACATGGGTGACTAGTTAACGTTAGCTTGGCTCTCTCTGTGTGTTCGTGCCGTGGGAGGACAGGTTTCTTCGTTGGCAGAAAGCAATGGCTAGCTAGTATGCTAACTATTCTAGCTAACTAACTGGCTGAATAAGTTGACGACGGACTCGCTCAAGCTATCGGGACTAACCCACAACGTTAGACACGGACACGAATGATCTGCTTGGCGTGTTGACACACTGGTGGTTTGTTGTGGCCGAGTATTGGTGCTAAACCGTGTTGTTGGAGTCCGGCATGCTAGTTGGCTGTGGCGTCGTATGACTAGGTGCCCTGAACGGTTTTCACGGAAGAATACTGTACCAAGTTAGCTAGCTGAATAAACTAAGTTAGTCTATTCCTAGAAAACATTGAACCGCTGTAGTTTACAACAATTATAGTTTCTGAGGTGGAAGTTGGGAGGGTTATATTTGGGTGTTTCAGTGAAACGTAAGTGAGGGAGGCCCCGCTCTCTCGCTTTCCCAGATGTTTAGTTCATTTCATTCCGATCTCCTTTGCATTATTGTAGCCATTTTCTGTAGCCTGTCAACTATGCCTCTGTCTATCCCTGTTCTCTCCTCTCCGCACAGGCTATACAAATGCCTCACACAGCGTGGCTGCTGCCTCTCTAACCTGGTGGTCCCTGCACGCACGACCCACGTGGAGTTCCAGGTCTCCGGCAGCCTCTGGAACTGCCGTTCTGCGGCCAACAAGGCAGAGTTCATCTCAGCCTATGCTACCCTCCAGTCCTTCGACTTCTTGGCGCTGACGGAAACATGGATTACCACTGAAAACACTGCTACTCCTACTGCTCTCTCCTCGTCTGACCATGTGTTCTCGCATACCCCGAGAGCATCTGGTCAGCGGGGTGGTGGCACAGGAATCCTCATCTCTCCCAAGTGGACATTCTCTCTTTTTCCCCTGACCCATCTGTCTATCTCCTCATTTGAATTCCATGCTGTCACAGTCACTAGCCCATTCAAGCTTAACATCCTTGTCATTTATCGCCCTCCAGGTTCCCTTGGAGAGTTCATCAATGAGCTTGACGCCTTGATAAGTTCCTTTCCTGAGGATGGCTCACCCCTTACAGTTCTGGGTGACTTCAACCTCCCTACGTCTACCTTTGACTAATTTCTCTCTGCCTCCTTCTTTCCACTCCTCTCCTCTTTTGACCTCACCCTCTCACCGTCCCCCCCTACTCACAAGGCAGACAATACGCTTGACCTCATCTTTACTAGATGCTGTTCTTCTACTAATCTCACTGCAACTCCCCTCCATGTCTCCGACCACTACTTTGTATCCTTTTCTCTCTCGCTCTCCTCCAACACTACTCACTCTGCCCCTACTCAGATGGTAAAGCGCCGTCGCAACCTTCGCTCTCTCTCTCCCGCTACTCTCTCCTCTTCCATCCTAACATCTCTTCCCTCTGCTCAATCCTTCTCCCTCCAATCTCCTGATTCTGCCTCCTCAACCCTCCTCTCCTCCCTTTCTGCATCCTTTGACTCTCTATGTCCCCTATCCTCCCGGCCGGCTCGGTCCTCCCCTCCTGCTCCGTGGCTTGAAGACTCATTGCGAGCTCACAGAACAGGGCTCCGGGCAGCCGAGCGGAAATGGAGGAAAACTAGACTCCCTGCGGACCTGGCATCTTTTCACTCCCTCCTCTCTACATTTTCTTCATCTGTTTCTGCTGCTAAAGCCACTTTCTACCACTCTAAATTCCAAGCATCTGCCTCTAACCCTAGGAAGCTCTTTGCCACCTTCTCCTCCCTGCTGAAACCTCCCCCCCCCCCCCCCCCCCTCCTCCCTCTCTGTGGATGACTTCGTCAACCATTTTGAAAAGAAGGTTGACGACATCCGATCCTCGTTTGTTAAGTCAAATGACACTGCTGGTCCTGCTCACACTGCCCTACCCTATGCTTTGACTTCTTTCTCCCCTCTCTCTCCAGATGAAATCTTGCGACTTGTGACGGCCGGCCGCCCAACAACCTGCCCGCTTGACCCTATCCCCTCCTCTCTTCTCCAGACCATCTCCGGTGACCTTCTCCCTTACCTCACCTCGCTCATCAACTCATCCTTGACCGCTGGCTATGTCCCTTCCGTCTTCAAGAGAGCGAGAGTTGCACCCCTATAAAAAAACCAACACTCGATCCCTCTGATGTCAACAACTACAGACCAGTATCCCATCTTTTCTCTCCAAAACTCTTGAGCGTGCCGTCTCTAGCCAACTCTCTTGCTATCTCTCTCAGAATGATCTTCTTGATCCAAACCAGTCAGGTTTCAAGACTGGTCATTCAACTGAGACTGCTCTTCTCTGTGTCACGGAGGCTCTCCGCACTGCTAAAGCTAACTCTCTCTCCTCTGCTCTTGTCCTTCTAGACCTGTCTGCTGCCTTTGATACTGTGAACCATCAGATCCTCCTCTCCGAGTTGGGCATCTCCGGCGCGGCTCATTCTTGGATTGCATCCTACCTGACCGGTCGCTCCTACCAAGTGGCGTGGCGAGAATATGTCTCCGCACCATGTGCTCTCACCACTGGTGTCCCCCAGGGCTCAGTTCTAGGACCTCTCCTATTCTCGCTATACACCAAGTCACTTGGCTCTGTCATATCCTCACATGGCCTCTCCTATCATTGCTACGCAGACGACACACAACTAATATTCTCCTTTCCCCCTTCTGATAACCAGGTGGTGAATCGCATCTCTACATGTCTGGCAGACATATCAGTGTGGATGACGGATCACCACCTCAAGCTTAACCTCGGCAAGACGGAGCTGCTCTTCCTCCCGGGGAAGGACTGCCCGTTCCATGATCTCGCCATCACGGTTGACAACTCTGTTGTGTCCTCCTCCCAGAGTGCGAAGAGCCTTGGCGTGACCCTGGACAACACCCTGTTGTTCTCCGCTAACATCAAGGCGGTGACCCGATCCTGTAGGTTCATGCTTTACAACATTCGGAGAGTACGACCCTGCCTTACACAGGAAGCGGCACAGGTCCTAATCCAGGCACTTGTCATCTCCCGTCTGGATTACTGCAACTCACTGTTGGCTGGGCTCCCTGCCTGTGCCATTAAACCCCTACAACTCATCCAGAATGCCACAGCCCGTCTGGTGTTCAACCTTCCCAAGTTCTCTCACGTCACCCCGCTCCTACGCACACTCCACTGGCTTCCAGTTGAAGCTCGCATCTGCTACAAAACCATGGTGCTTGCCTACGGAGCTGTGAGTGGAACGGCACCTCCGTACCTTCAGGCTCTGATCACTCCCTACACCCAAACGAGGGCATTGCGTTCATCCACCTCTGGGCTGCTGGCCCCCCTACCTCTGCGGAAGCACAGTTCCCGCTCAGCCCAGTCAAAACTGTTCGCTACTCTGGCACCCCAATGGTGGAACAAGCTCCCTCACGACGCTAGGACAGCAGAGTCACTCACCACCTTCCGGAGACACTTGAAACCCCAGCTCTTTAAGGAATACCTGGGATAGGATAAAGTAATCCTTCTACCCCCCCTTACCCCACCCCAAAGAAAGAAAAAAAAAAATAATAATACATATTGTAAAGTGGTTATCCCACTGGCTATATGGTGAATGCACCAATTTGTAAGTCGCTCTGGATAAGAGTGTCTGCTAAATGACGTAAATGTAAATGTAATGTAAGTGTAAGTCTGGGTTCCTGCTCTTAAGTCGCAGGATGTGGCTTGGGCGGGTGTATTAGTGGGGGTTGGGCTTGTTGCTCTGCTCACGGCCTGAGCATATGTGCGGCTGTCATGTTGAGGTCCTTGCTGCAGGGGCGGGGGGCATAGGGGGGCAGAAGGGCCATAGGTCTGATCTGGGGGGGCCTATATAGGGTGTGGCCAAGGTTTGTTTGGGGTGGTCTCAGCTGGTTGTGGTGTAGCTGGTGATGCTGTGGTCTGGGTGTAGGTCCTCTTGGCGTGGGTTCTCTTGGTGGAGGTCCTTCGGCGGGAGGGGGTCTTGCAGGTCCGTGAGGGTGTCTCGCTGGTCTGGGTGGGGTGTCCGTTACTCTGTTACTCCTGTGTGATGTGCTGGGGCTGCGGTTGAGGGTGACGTTCTTCAGGGTCCTGGCAAAAGTTGGGATTGCTGCCTTGTAGAGGTGGACCTGGTCGTAAAGGCTGTTCAAGTCCAGGTTGAAGTGGTATGCCAGGTAGACATTAGGTTTTTAGGCACAGTCCCAGGAAATGCTTGCATTCACCCGATGTATGGTGGCAAGGTGAAAGTATTTTCGTGGTAGCAGGGTGGAGATAACCACTTGTGCGTTGGGGAAAGTGGAAGAAGCTTTTTCAATCACTCCCTTTCCTGCTGGGCCCTTAGGTCGTTTGTGCCCGTGTGAATTATGATGTGGCAGGGGGACCCTAGTCTGTCCTTTGACAACAGCTCTATTGCATGCCTAGTGTTTGGGCACCTGAGTTTAGCCACTTTATTTTTGGGAAAACGTTTATTCTCTTGAATGTATTTGCCATTTGAGTCAATGAGAAGCACAATCTCTGGCTTTTGTGTGTCCTCAGTGGATGTGTGGGGGTTGTCAGGAGGGCTATCAGGGGAGCTGACAGGGGGGCTGTTAGGAGGGGGTGGGGTCTGTTGGGTTGGTGGGTCCTGTGTTGTCTGTCCCATTGTGGTGTTGAGTCTGTGGTCCGGGCTCTGAGGTGGGCTGTTCTGCTGGCTTCTCTGGGGGAGTGTCCTACTCTCTGTCACACCTCAGCTTTCTCACCTCCTCCTTCAATGCTGTTATCTGAGCCATGTGTTTTTCTCACCTCCTCCTTCAATGCTGTTATCTGAGCCATGTGTTTTTCCCACCTCCTCCTTCAGTGCTGTTATCTGAGCCATGTGTTTTTCTCACCTCCTCCTTCAATGCTGTTAGCTGTGCCATGTGTTCCTCTCTCTCCTACTTAAGTTCTCTCACCTCAGTCCGGAGTGCAGCCAGGTCTCAAAGACAGCCGTCCATCTCCACCTTCAGCCCTCCGGGTCTTGTTGGGGGGGTGTTGTTGTGCTGGTCTGTTTTGTGGGTCTGTTCTGTCTGGATTGTGTGGACTAGCTCTCTGACCTTCACCATGTCTCTCTCCAGCTCTGTGAATGTATCCCTCTCAAAGATGGAGGAGCAGTGCAGATTTGGGACCTGGGTGTGTTCAGTGCTGGGGGGGTGACTATTCCCCTCTGCAGGACAGTTTGAAGAGGTGTGATCAGACTCACTCCCAGACTTGTACACATTGACAGAGGTTGTTTCAAATTCAATTCCTCTATGTCTAGTATTCTGAGTTTCGACCCTGGGCCAATACCCTCTCTCTTGACATAGGGGTAGTGTGCTCTTATAGCACTGTGCCATGCCAGGGGATGGTCTTTGTGGAAAATTAAGTTGCTTACGTTCCCCTCTTTGTATCAGTCAGCAAATAGTGCCTCTGGATTGTCCTTGAGGAGCTTCTTCTTGTACTTATTCTGTGCAGTGTTATTTTTAATATCTAAGGGATACTGTACTGTGATGACATCTGCACAGGGATACGCCATGGTGCAGGGGGCTTCAAATGCCTCTGCATTTTGGGGGGGGGGGGGGGGGGGGGGGGGGGGCTGTGAAACTCTCCTTCCATTGTTGGGCTCAAGAGTTCTCACACATCTCACGTCACACTTCAGTGCTAATTGAAGTTGCAGCCTGTTCTTTTCTGTCCTACCAGCTTGGTAGCTTAGTAGGCATATTTACTTAGATTTATATAATACAATTACCTAGAGATTATTGTCTTTTACTTTTTGGCTTCAGAAGCAGCTTCAGACTGAACATTACTCACTCAGTTTTGTGTTGGATGGTATTTCCAGGTTTCCGCTGAGTTTCTTCTGCAGGTTTTGATTTGTTAGAAGTTTGTTCTTGATAGTCCTTGGTAGTAATAATCCATTCAGATAATTTTGTCAAGGTGTTAGGTATGGAATTTTGATTTGGATTGAAGGTTTTCATGTAGAGGGTAGAATCCTGTATAAGTCCTTTGCGAACAAATCCAAGTTGATCAAAATGTATCCAACTATAATTCTATTTTCTTTTGTAGAAGGACTCAGGAGCCCATGAGCTCATGATCTCTCTCTCTCTCTCTCTCTCTCTCTCTCTCTCTCTCTCTCTCTCTCTCTCTTCTCTCTCTCTCTCTCTCTCTCTCTCTCTCTCTCTCTCCTCTCTCTCTCAATTCAATTCAATTCAATTTAAGGGCTTTATTGGCATGGGAAACGTGTGTTAACATTGCCAAAGCAAGTGAAGTAGATAGTAAACAAAAGTGAAATAAACAATAAATATTAACAGTAAACATTACACTCAGAAGTTTCAAAAGAATAAAGACATTTCAAATGTCATATTATGTATATATACAGTGTTGTAACAATGTGCAAATAGTTAAAGTACAAATGGGAAAATAAATAAACATAAATATGGGTTGTATTTACAATGGTGTTTGTTCTTCACTGGTTGCCCTTTTCTTGTGGCAACAGGTCACAAATCTTGCAGCTGTGATGGCACACTGTGATTTTTCACCCAGTAGATAAGGGAGTTTATCAAAATTGGGTTTGTTTTCGAATTCTTTGTGGATCGCTGTAATCTGAGGGAAATATGTGTCTCTAATATGGTCATACATTTGGCAGGAGGTTAGGAAGTGCAGCTCAGTTTCCACCTCATTTTGTGGGCAGTGTGCACATAGCCTGTCTTCTCTTGAGAGCCAGGTCTGCCTACGGCGGCCTTTCTCAATAGCAAGGCTATGCTCACTGAGTCTGTACATAGTCAAAGCTTTCCTTAAGTTTGGGTCAGTCACAGTGGTCAGGTATTCTGCCACTGTGTACTCTCTGTTTAGGGCCAAATAGCATTCTAGTTTGCTCTGTTTATTTGTTTGTTCTTTCCAATGTGTCAAGTAATTCTCTTTTTGTTTTCTCATGATTTGGTTGGGTCTAATTGTGTTGTTGTTGTTGTTGTTGTCCTGGGGCTGTGTGGGGTCTGTTTGTGTTTGTGAACAGAGCCCCAGGACAAGCTTACTTAGGGGACTCTTCTCCAAGTTCATCTCTCTGTAGGTGATGGCTTTGTTATGGAAGGTTTGGGAATCGCTTCCTTTTAAGTGGTTATAGAATTTAACGGCTCTTTTCTGGATTTTGATAATTAGCGGGTATTGGCCTAATTCTGCTCTGCATGCATTATTTGGTGTTTTACGTTGTACACGGGGGATGTTTTTGCAGAATTCTGCATGCAGAGTCTCATTTGGGGTTTGTCCCATTTTGTGAATTCTTGGTTGGTGAGCGGACCCCAGACCTCAGAACCATAAAGGGCAATGGGTTCTATAACTGATTCAAGTATTTTTAGCCAGATCCTAATTGGTATGTCAAATTTTATGTTCCTTTTGATGGCATAGAAGGCCCTTCTTGCCTTGTCTCTCAGATCGTTCACAGCTTTGTGGAAGTTACCTGTGGTGCTGATGTTTAGGCCGAGGTATGTATAGTTTTTTGTGTGCTCTAGGGCAACGGTGTCTAGATGGAATTTGTATTTGTGGTCCTGGCAACTGGACCTTTTTTGGAACACCATTATTTTTGTCTTACTGAGATTTACTGTCAGGGCCCTCTCTCTCTCTCTCTCTCTCTCTCTCTCTCTCTCTCTCTCTCTCTCTCTCTCTCAATTCAATTCCATTCAAAGGCCTTTATTGGCATAGGAAACATATGTTTACATTGCCAAAGCAAGTGAAATAGATAATAAACAAAAGTGAAATAAACTAAAATGATCTCTCTCTGTCTGTCTGTCTGTCTGTCTGTCTGTCTGTCTGTCTGTCTGTCTGTCTGTCTGTCTGTCTGTCTGTCTGTCTGTCTGTCTGTCTCTCTCTCTCTCTCTCTCTCTCGCTCTCTCTCTCTCTCTCTCTCACTCTCTCTGTCTTTCTCTCTTTCTCTGTCTGTCTGTCTGTCTCTCTCTCTCTCTCGCTCTCTCTCTCAATTCAATTTCAATTCAATTTAAGGGCTTTATTGACATGGGAAATGTTTATATTGCCAAAGCAAGTGAAATAGATAACAAACAAAAGTGAAATAAACAATACAAATATTAATAGTAAACATTACACTAACAAAGTTCCAAAAGAATAAAGCCATTTCAAATGTCATATTATGTGCAAATAGTTAATGTACAAAGGAAAAATAAATAAGCATAAATATAGTTTGTATTGTCTCCTGAGTGGCGCAGTGGTCTAAGGCACTGCATTGCAGTGCTAGCTGTGCCACTAGAGATCCTGGTTTGAATCCAGGCTCTGTCGCAGCCGGCCGCGACCGGGAGACTCATGGGCAGCGCACAATTGGCCCAGGGTAGGGGAGGGAATGGCCGGCAGGGATGTAGCTCAGTTGATAGAGCATGGCGTTTGCAACGCCAGGGTTGTGGGTTCGTATGAAAAAAAAATTAAAAAATCTATTCACTAACTGTAAGTCGCTCTGGATAAGAGCGTCTACTAAAATGTATTTACAATGGTGTCTGTGCTTCACTGGTTGCCCTTTCTTATGGCAACAGGTCTCAAATCTTGCTGCTTTGATGGCACACTGAGGTATTTCACCCAATAGATATCGGAGTGTATCAAAATTGGGTTTGTTTTCAAATTCTTTGTGGGTCTGTGTAATCTGAGGGAAATATTTGTCTCTAATATGGTCATACATTTGGCAGGAGGTTAGGAAGTGCAGCTCAGTTTCCACCTCATTTTGTGGGCGGTGTGCACATAGCCTGTGTTCTCTTGAGAGCCAGGTCTGCCTTCGGTGGCCTTTCTCAATAGCAAGGCTATGCTCACTGTGTCTGTACATAGTCAAAGCTTTCCTTAAGTGTGGGTCAGTCACAGTGGTCAGGTATTCTGCCACTGTGTACTCTCTGTTTAGGGACAAATAGCATTCTAGTTTGCGCAGTTTATTTGTTAATTCTTTCCAATGTGTCAAGTAATTATCTTTTTGTTTTCTCATGATTTGGTTGGGTCAAATTGTGTTGCTGTCCGGGGTTCTGTGGGGTCTGTTTGTGTTTGTGAACAGAGCCCCAGGACCAGCTTGCTTAGGGGACTCTTCTCCAGGTTCATCTCTCTGTAGGTGATGGCTTTGTTATGGAAGGTTTGGGAATCGCTTCCTTTTAGGTGGTTGTAGAATTGAATGGCTGTTTTCTGGATTTTGATAATTAGCGGGTATCGGCCTAATTCTGCTATTTTTGCAGAATTCTGCATGCAGTCTCAATTTGGTGTTTCTCTCTCTCTCTCTCTCTCTCTCTCTCTCTCTCTCTCTCTCTCTCTCTCTCTCTCTCTCTCTCTCTCTCTCTCTCTCTCTCTCTCTCTCTCTCTCTCTCTCTCTCTCTCTCTCTCTCTCTCTCTCTCATACACTCACCATGATGTCTGTGTCAAATCAATGACTAATGTATTAGTGCAAGTAGGCCAAACTAAATGTATGTCGTTTCTATAGGCAATAGAGAGGAATATCACTCTGTAGTGAAAGATAGCGGAGAACGAGGGAAGATAGGAGGTTAAGGAGGTGTGGAACAGAGTGGAAATTCATAGCATCAGAGAGGGAAGAAATTAGAGAGGAAGGGAAGAGAGAGGGGACAAGAGAGAGAGAGATCTAGTGTACCTGTTGTCTTTGCTTTGGCATCAAGAGATGTTCTTTGCTGTCACTCCACTGAAGTCCATTAGTTCATTGTGAAGTTTACATAACCACCAACACTGCACCATCCCTTCCTGCTAGTCTGTTTTATGGTTGCAGGATCCAGACTATGTGAATGCTTACTTGCTTTTCAAGGGTTCTATTCTAGTGTCAGGTATAATTAACACAACATAACATTTTAGGAAGCTGGCTTTATGTGCTACTGGAGGACTGGATGTACTGTTAGGAGTTTTCTGTTTCAGAGAAGGACTGCCTTGCATTGGAGACTTCATAAGCTCACAAGCTCTCTCTCTCTCCCTCCCTCTCCTTATCTCTGTATCTTTACCCTTACAAACAGGGCCTATATGACTTTTGTCTATGCCTTTAACAAAACAAGGTTCAGTAGCAGTATGGTGGTGTTGACAATGCCATGGTATTCTAGTGTTTGTGAGTGACATCTAACATGTCTAAACTGTGTGTTTCTTTATTCTAGCCCCTCTGACTGACAAGCCACCGAAGATTCTTTATCCTTCTGAGAACAAGATCAGCAACATGGAGCTACAGCTAGGTAAGAGCTAGATCCTTCTGAGAACAAGATCAGCAACATGGAGCTACGGCTAGGTAAGAGCTAGATCCTTCTGAGAACAAGATCAGCAACATGGAGCTACGGCTAGGTAAGAGCTAGAGCTCTGCTACACGACCTGAGCCTGACGTGTCCCAACATTATACATTGGGTAGTAGCTGTTAGTAGCTGTTTTTTCATCAATAACTAGGGTACAGGCAGGGCTCGGGTATCACTAAATTGATCACTAACATTTTGAAGCTGAGCCATTTGCACATGCTTTGCTGCGCAGTACAGTCATATCTGACTAAGATCATAACATGGTGTCAGATGTGCTTCAACCTCGTCAAATATAAAACAGGAGAGATTATATCACAGAAAATAATATTTGTTGAGTTTTGTCGGGATTTAGAGTGATGAAAGGTAGCTAACTGCTCTCTCATGTCTCGTCATTGAGCAAAGCAGCCCAAGCGGAGCCGTTGCTATGGATACTCACAGACCCAGAGCCATGAGCAGAGCGCATGCATAGCGATCTGCAAGCAGGGAGCGAGCGACAGACAGAGAGGAGCAGCTAATGGATTTGCTAACAGAGAAAGTTATTTATGATTTTGGGTTTCAGGCAGGGCCGGCCCTTAAATTTGGCAGAAGCAATCGGGCCTGGGTAGGGTAAGGCCTGAACGACGCGGGCATGGGTAGGGTAAGGCCTGAACGACGCGGGCATGGGTAGGGTAAGGCCTGAACGACGTGGGCATGGGTAGAGTAAGGCCTGAACGACGCGGGCATGGGTAGGGTAAGGCCTGAACGACGCGGGCATGGGTAGGGTAAGGCCTGAACGACGCGGGCATGGGTAGGGTAAGGCCTGAACGACGCGGGCATGGGTAGGGTAAGGCCTGAACGACGCGGGCATGGGTAGGGTAAGGCCTGAACGACGCGGGCATGGGTAGGGTAAGGCCTGAACGACGCGGGCATGGGTAGGGTAAGGCCTGAACGACGCGGGCCTGGGTAGGGTAAGGCCTGAACGACGCGGGCATGGGTAGGGTAAGGCCTGAACGACGCGGGCATGGGTAGGGTAAGGCCTGAACGACGCGGGCCTGGGTAGGGTAAGGCCTGAACGACGCGGGCCTGGGTAGGGTAAGGCCTGAACGACGCGGGCATGGGTAGGGTAAGGTCTGAACGACGCGGGCATGGGTAGGGCCCAGGCTTCAAATGAATGCCCATGCAGGGCTCTAGAAAGAGCTTGGGATTTATTCCCTCTTTATTATCAGTAGGAGCTGTGTTTGTTTGTTTGTGTGTTTGTGTGTGTGTTTGTGTGTGTGTTTGTGTGTTTGTTTGTGTGTGTGTTTGTGTGTGTGTTTGTGTGTGTGTTTGTGTGTGTGTAAAATCAAATCAAATTTTATTGGTCGCATACACATATTTAGCAGATGTTCTTGCGTGTGTAGTGAAATGCTTGTGTTCCTAGCTCCAACAGAGTGTGTGGTGTGTGTGTGTGTGTGTGTGTGTGTGTGTGTGTGTTTACCTTGACTTCACCCATAGACGTTTGGAAAAACTTGTATAAATGTACAATTTCAAAGTCAAACTGTGATACCTTGTTGCACTCACATGTGTGGCTGACCAAGGGTGAATAGGTTACCTTTAATGGACTGACATACATGCAAGCTAGTACACACAACACACACACATACACACAAACACAAACATTTTACATTTACATTTTAATTATTTAGCAGATGCTCTTATCCAGAGTGATTTACAGTTAGTTCATTCATCTTAACCTAGCTAGGTGGGACAACCACATATCACAGTCATAGTAAGTACATTTTTCCTCAATAAGGAAACTTTCAGCAAAGTCAGATCTAGTAAGGGGGAAAAGAGTCAAGTGTGAGGGTGAGGATTTCAGATGATTTCAGAAGATGGGCAGGGACTCTGCTGTCCTAGCTTCAGGGGGAAGATGTTTCCACCATTGGGATACCAGGACAGAGAACAGCTTGGACTGTGCTGAGCGGGAGCTGCCCTCCTGTAGGGGTGGGAGGGCCAAGAGGCCAGAGATGGCAGAATGGAGTACTCGGGTTGGGGTGTAGCGTTTGAGCAGAGCCTCAAGGGGCAGTTCCTCTTGCTGCTCCATAGGCAAGTACCATGGTCTTGTAGTGGATGCGAGCTTCGACTGGAAGCCAGTGGAGTGTGCGGAAGAGTGAATTGACATGGGAGAATTTGGGAAGGTTGAACACAAGGCAGGCTGCAGCGTTCTGGATAAGTTGCAGGGGTTAAATGGCACAAGCGGGGAGCCCAGCCAACAGCGATTTGCATTAGCCCAGAGTTCCTGGATTAGGACATGCGCCTCTTCCTGTGTGAGGGTCGTACTTTACGGATGTTGTAGAGGAGGGGTGTCAAACTCATTCCATGGAGGGCCTAGTGTCTGCGGATTATATATTTTTCCTTTCAACTAAGACATATACAACCAGGTGAGGGGAGTTCTTTGCTAATTAGTGACCTTAATTCATCAATCAAGTACAAGGAAGGAGCAAAAACCTGCAGACACTCGGCCCTCAGTGGAATGACTTTGACACATGTTGTAGAGCATGAACCTGCAGGAGCAAGTCACTGCTTTGATATTTGCAAAGAACGACAGAGTGTTGTCCAGGGTCACGCCAAGGTTCTTTCCACACTGGGAGTTCTCAACCGCGATGGAAAGATCTTGGAGCGGGCAGGCCTTCCCCGGGAGGAAGAGCAGCTCCATCTTGTCGAGGTTGAGCTTGAGGTGGTGGGCCGACATCCAAGCTGAGATACAGTGGGGGAAAAAGTATTTAGTCAGCCACCAATTGTGCAAGTTCTCCCACTTAAAAAGATGAGAGAGGCCTGTAAATTTCATCATAGGTACACGTCAACTATGACAGACAAATTGAGAGAAAAAAATCCAGGAAATCACATTGTAGGATTTTTTATGAATTTATTTGCAAATTATGGTGGAAAATGAGTATTTGGTCACCTACAAACAAGCAAGATTTCTGGCTCTCACAGACCTGTAACTTCTTCTTTAAGAGGCTCCTCTGTCCTCCACCCATTACCTGTATTAATGGCACCTGTTTGAACTTGTTATCAGTATAAAATACACCTGTCCACAACCTCAAACAGTCACACTCCAAACTCCACTATGGCCAAGACCAAAGAGCTGTCAAAGGACACCAGAAACAAAATTGTAGACCTGCACCAGGCTGGGAAGACTGAATCTGCGGTAGGTAAGCAGCTTGGTTTGAAGAAATCAACTGTGGGAGCAATTATTAGGAAATGGAAGACATACAAGACCACTGATAATCTCCTTCGATCTGGGGCTCCACGCAAGATCTCACCCCGTGGGGTCAAAATGATCACAAGAACGGTGAGCAAAAATCCCAGAACCACACGGTGGGACCTAGTGAATGACTTGCAGAGAGCTGGGACCAAAGTAACAAAGCCTACCATCAGTAACACACTACGCCGCCAGGGACTCAAATCCTGCAGTGCAAGACGTGTTCCCCTGCTTAAGCCAGTACATGTCTAGGCCCGTCTGAAGTTTGCTAGAGTGCATTTGGATGATCCAGAAGAGGATTGGGAGAATGTCATATGGTCAGATGAAACCAAAATAGAACTTTTTGGTAAAAACTCAACTCGTCGTGTTTGGAGGACAAATAATGCTGAGTTGCATCCAAAGAACA
The DNA here is from genome assembly GCF_964263955.1 of Coregonus lavaretus. Classification (NCBI taxonomy): domain Eukaryota; kingdom Metazoa; phylum Chordata; class Actinopteri; order Salmoniformes; family Salmonidae; genus Coregonus; species Coregonus lavaretus. Next base: position 4,510 of record NW_028162300.1, on the reverse strand, counting down.
CCATACCTACTGTGAAGCATGGGGGTGGAAACATCATGCTTTGGGGCTGTTTTTCTGCAAAGGGACCAGGACGACTGATCCGTGTAAAGGAAAGAATGAATGGGGCCATGTATCGTGAGATTTTGAGTGAAAACCTCCTTCCATCAGCAAGGGCATTGAAGATGAAACGTGGCTGGGTCTTTCAGCATGACAATGATCCCAAACACACCGCCCGGGCAACGAAGGAGTGGCTTCGTAAGAAGCATTTCAAGGTCCTGGAGTGGCCTAGACAGTCTCCAGATCTCAACCCCATAGAAAATCTTTGGAGGGAGTTGAAAGTCCGTGTTTCCCAGCGACAGCCCCAAAACATCACTGCTCTAGAGGAGATCTGCATGGAGGAATGGGCTAAAATACCAGCAACAGTGTGTGAAAACCTCGTGAAGACTTACAGAAAATGTTTGACCTGTGTCATTGCCAACAAAGGGTATATAACAAAGTATTGAGAAACTTTTGTTATTGACCAAATACTTATTTTCCACCATAATTTGCAAATAAATTCACAAAAAATCCTACAATGTGATTTTCTGGATTAATTTTTCTCATTTTGTCTGTCATAGTTGACATGTACCTATGACGAAAATAACAGGCCTCTCTCATCTTTTTAAGTGGGAGAACTTGCACAATTGGTGGCTGACTAAATAATTTTTTCCCCCACTGTATCTGCTAGGCACGCAGTGATGTGTGTCACCACCTGGGTGTCAGAAGGGGGGAAGGAGAAAAGGAGTTGAGGGTCATGATAGGAGAGACCATGTGAGGATATAACAGAGCCGAGTGACTTGGTGTATAGAAAGAAGAGGAGAGGGCCTAGAACCGAGCCCTGGGGGACAACATTAGTGAGAGTACGTGGTGCTGACACAGATCCTCTCGACGTCACCTGGTAGGAGCAGCCTACCAGGTAGGATGCAATCCAAGATTGTGCAGAGCCTGAGACGCCCATACCTGAGAGTGTTAGAGAGGAGGATCTGATGGTTCACAGTGTCGAAGGCAGCAGACAGATGTAGTAGGATGAGAACAGAGGAGAGAGAGTCAGCTTTGACAGTGTGGAGAGCCTTCGTGACACAGAGAAGAGCGGTCTCTGTTGAGTGACCCATCTTCAAGCCTGACTGGTTAGGGTCAAGAAGATCGTTTTTGAGAGAGATAGTGAGAGAGTTGGTCAGAGACGGGACGCTCAAATGTTTTGGAAAGAAAGGATACCGGTCTGTAGTTTTTGACATCAGAGGGGTCGGGTGTTGGTTTCTTGAGGAGGGGAGCGACTCGGGCCATTTTGAAGTCAGAGGGGACACAGCCAGTGGTCAGGGATGAGTTGATGAGGGAAGTGAGGAATTGGAGAATGTCTCCAGAGATGGTCTGGAGAAGGGAGCAAGGGATGGGGTCGAGCAGGTCGGTTGTTGGGCGGCCGTACCTCACTAGTCCCAGGATTTCATCTGGAGAGAGAGGGGAGAAAGAGGTCAAAGCGTAGGGTAGATCTGTGTGAGTGGACTCTATAGTCTGAGTGAATGAGGAGCGGATGTCGTCAACCTTCTTTTCAAAGTGCTTGACAAAGTTGTCCGCAGAGAGGGAGGAGGGGAAGGGGGTGGATGATTAAGGAGGTGGAAAATAGTTTCCTAGGGTTAGAAGCTGAAGTTAGACATTTATAGTGATAGAAAGCAGCGGATACAGAGGAAGTGAAGGTAGAGAGGAGGGAGTGAAAGGATGATAGGTCATCCAGAAGTCCATTTTCGCTCAGATGCCCGCAGCCCTGTTCTGTAATCTCACAATGAGTCACTCAGCCAGGGAGCAGGAGGGGAGGGTCGAGCCAGCCAGGAGGAAAGGGGAGTGTGAATCATAGGATGCGGAAAGTGAGGATAGTAGGGTCTAAGAGACAGAATCAGGAGACAGGAGGGAGAAGGATTTAGCAGAAGGGAGATATGATAGGATAGAAGAGGAGAGAGTAGTGGGAGAGAGAGAGCGAAGGTTGTGACAGCGCTAGACCATCTGGGAAGGAGCTGAGTGGCTAGGGTTGGAGGAAAGGGAGACCGAAAAGGAAACAAAGTAGTGATCAGAGACCTGAAGGGGGGTTGCAGTGAGATTAGTAGGCGAACAGCCTGAGGTCAAGCGTATTGCCTGCCTTGTGAGTGGGAGGGGACTGGGAAAGGCTGAGGCCAAAAGAGGCAAGGAGGGGAAAGAAACAGTTGGAAATAAATTAATCGAAGGCAGATGTCGGAAGGTTGAAGTCGCCCAGTACGAAGACCGGTGAGCCATTGTCAGGAAATTAGTTTATCAAGGTCACTGAGGAACTCTCTAATGGCACCTAGTGGGCAATAGATGACAACAATGTTAAGCTTGAGTGGACAACTGACAGTGACAGCATGGAATTTAAAATAAGGAGAGTGAGGGAGAAAAGAGAAAATCTCCACTTAGGAGAAATTAGCAGCTCTGTGCCACCACCGCGACGACCAGATGCTCTCGGACTATGAGAGAAAACGTAGTCAGATGAAGCGAGAGCAGCTAGAGTAGCAGTGTTCTCTGGGGTGATCCATGTCTCCGTTCTTGACCGCAGATTGGCAGTTCCAAACGTTGCCGGATTCCAGGAATTCCACATGGGTTGTGCATTTAGGGTACACTAAATTAGAATGGTTGCAGCCAAGGGATGGGGAGCATCTGTAAAGCCTACAGGGAGAAGAGCAGCCAAGGGGTGGGGAGCATCTGTAAAGCCTACAGGGAGAAGAGCAGCCAAGGGGTGGGGAGCATCTGTAAAGCCTACAGGGAGAAGAGCAGCCAAGGGGTGGGGAGCATCTGTAAAGTCTACAGGGAGAAGAGCAGCCAAGGGGTGGGGAGCATCTGTAAAGCCTACAGGGAGAAGAGCAGCCAAGGGGTGGGGAGCATCTGTAAAGCCTACAGGGAGAAGAGCAGCCAAGGGGTGGGGAGCATCTGTAAAGCCTACAGGGAGAAGAGCAGCCAAGGGGTGGGGAGCGTCTGTAAAGCCTACAGGGAGAAGAGCAGCCAAGGGGTGAGGAGCGTCTGTAAAGCCTACAGGGAGAAGGGCAGCCAAGGGGTGAGGAGCGTCTGTAAAGCCTACAGGGAGAAGAGCAGCCAAGGGGTGGGGAGCGTCTGTAAAGCCTACAGGGAGAGGAGCAGCCAAGGGGTGGGGAGCATCTGTAAAGCCTACAGGGAGAAGAGCAGCCAAGGGGTGGGGAGCGTCTGTAAAGCCTACAGGGAGAAGAGCAGCCAATGGGTGGGGAGCGTCTGTAAAGCCTACAGGGAGAAGAGCAGCCAAGGGGTGGGGAGCGTCTGTAAAGCCTACAGGGAGAAGAGCAGCCAAGGGGTGGGGAGCGTCTGTAAAGCCTACAGAGAGAAGCGCAGCCAAGGGGTGGGGAGCGTCTGTAAAGCCTACAGGGAGAAGAGCAGCCAAGGGGTGGGGAGCGTCTGTAAAGCCTACAGGGAGAAGAGCAGCCAAGGGGTGGGGAACATCTGTAAAGCCTACAGGGAGAAGAGCAGCCAAGGGGTGGGGAGCGTCTGTAAAGCCTACAGGGAGAAGAGCAGCCAAGGGGTGGGGAGCATCTGTAAATCCTACAGGGAGAAGAGCAGCCAAGGGGTGGGGAGCGTCTGTAAAGCCTACAGGGAGAGGAGCAGCCAAGGGGTGGGGAGCGTTTGTAAAGCCTACAGGGAGAAGACTGAACTGGGATAGAAAACACACACATAGTTGCCTAAACTACACAAGAGCAAAATGAGATAATCTGAAAATAACTAGGTGAGATACAGTACTTAAGTGAGAGAGTGGTGTGGAGTCTTCCACTCTTTCCTTTATTTTGGCGATGGTCTTAGTTTTGACGACGAGACCGCCGCTGACACTGATTACCAACACCACAATAGTCACAAATTGCCCCTTAATCCTGGGTGATGTGTCAACAATCCTCTGCAAGTTATGAGCAGTCAGCAGTTCACACACCAAGTATGCCACTGGGAAGACAGGCAGCACTTAAAGTAGATGGCCCTAGCTAGCAAAAAGACAGTACTAGACAACAACAGATAAAGACAACAATTATACGTATCACTCCTGGACATATCAGGAGTCCTCTAGCTTTAGAATGAAGCACACTGAGTATGCACACACACACACACACACACACACACACACACACACACACACACACACACACACACACACACACTGTCAGATGTGAGGTCTTGTTGGATGAACACTGATTTCTCACGGGAGACAGAGGGACAGAGTGAGGGAGTGGGAGGGAGGAAGAGACTGTCTCTGTGCCTGAGGGAGAGAAAGCCAGAGAAAACAGAGAGACAGGGGGAGAGAAAGCCAGAGAAAACAGAGACAGGGGGAGAAAAAGCCAGAGAAAACAGAGAGACAGAGGGAGAAAAAGCCAGAGAAAACACAGAGACAGAGGGAGAGAAAGCCAGAGAAAACACAGAGACAGGGGGAGAGAAAGCCAGAGAAAACAGAGAGACAGAAAGCCAGAGAAAAAACAGAGAC